>NC_142696.1:39988030-40291060 GCF_029641045.1 Salvia hispanica
TTATATTGTTGAAAAAATATTTCGAAAAATAACAAAACAGACTTTGTTAGAGTATTAATGTTTTTCTTATTTATGAAACAAAGAAAAAAGAGCAAGGACAAAATATTGAAATTGAACGAACTATGTTAGACGTGATTACTAGCATCAATCTAACACAATATATCCAGTCAACTTTTTAAATATTTAATTAGTTTTCATCTCATTAATATTCTTCGACCATAATTATATTTTTTTTGATAGTTTATCAAAAAATTATAAAAATAAATAAATAAAAAACATAAATTATAATGATTAAAATACGAAATTAGAAATACATATTTTTGGAAAGGACAAAATTTTTAGATTGAATAGAAATTTGGTGAATCAAATAATATATTATTCTCATCAACAAATTCACTATAAAAAAAAGCGCCCATTTGTGAGCACAATAGTGCTAGCAAACCTGTATTAAAGTGCTCGCAAACATAAGTATTGCTAGCAGATTGCGAGCACCAACTCTGCTAGCTATAGCGCTTGTAGCAAATTTGTGAGTAGTTTTGCGAGCAGAAGTTCTTTTGCGACCACCTTTTTGCTCGCTAATGGTGGATGTCGGCCAAACTATGTGCTCGCAATATTTCTAGCACCTCCATTTTGCTCGCAATTCTTCTAGCACCTCCATTTTGCTCGCAAATTTTCTAGCACCTCTTGTTTATCGAGCTCTTTCTGTTACCAACATTGTGCTAGTAGAAGTGCTAGTAGAAAGAACAAAATTTTAATATTTTTTTAGTAATTATTATCTGGATAATTTATTAAATAAAAATTACACCGAAATTGACAATTAATAAAGAACAAAATTCAAAACTTACATAAAATTAATAAGATTGTTTTACACTTTCAGTTTTTACTAATTCGGTTAACCTTTTCAGTAAGATTCAACAATAGTTCTAACATCCTCTCATTTTCTTTCTCAAATTCAGCGTCTAACTCCATTTTTTTACGCACTAAAGCAGCATCAAAGAAGATTGACTATTTGAGGAGAAAAAATTAGATACATTATTTTTGTGTGCAAGACTATAGCAATTGTGATATTTATTTATAGATGAAAATTAATAAATTTTGTTATAATTTTTATATATTTTTATTATTTAAAATAAAATAAAATAAAATAAAATAGTAAGAGATTGTGCCATTTGATGCGACCTCATTAGTTGCTAAAAGAAATAGAGATGGAGAATGTAGGTTGGAGTAAATGAGATCACGATGTTTATAAGAGAGAGATCTTATTTTATTTTTTAAAAATATATTGTAAATGACATGATGGTTGAGCTTGAGCACCGATGGGAGAATTTATTCACGTTTGAGTGGTGTTTGGTTGACAAGATAAAATAATAGAAATATATAATCTCAATTCAGGATTGAGTTGTGAGATTATTTTAGTCATAAGAAGTTAGCTAAAACTAATTATTTCATAATTATTCATTTAAAATTGAATTGTGAGATTGAACCAACGCAATACAAGTTTAAGTAAGCAAATTGAATGTTTTAATAAATGGTCGAATCTTTATTTCAAAACTATTGGCTTTTCCTCTACACAATAGTTACGGCCCGCAACTAACCAAGTAACAATGAAATAGGCGGCCGGCTGCCGCCAATCAAATTCATTTTCTTGCAGAAAAATAAAATTAAAATCAAATATTATAAAATTTGACACTGAAATCATTACTTACTCCTTCTGTCTTGTAAAAAATATGAGTAACGAATGTGACATGAAAAATAAGATAAAATTAGTAAAGTAAAAGATACCATCAGTATTAAGATAAAATTGATAAAGTAAAAAAGAAGAGGAGAATGATAGTTAAAATAATGTTAGTGAATAGTGAGATCTATATTATTAAATTAATACTATAACTTTTAGGAAATGGAATGCACATATTTTTGTGGATCAGATGAAAATAAAAATTACATATTTTTATGCGAGGGAGGGAGTATAATTTAGTTCATCAATTTGTAAATTTGACACTGAAATCATTACTTATAATTTAGTTCATCAATTTGTAAATTTGACACTGGAATCATTACTTATAGTAATTTGGTTCATCAAATTAGTTGATTTAAATTACTAGTAGCAATACTTTGTTCATCAAATTAGTTGATTTAAATTACTAGCAATACTTTGTTTTTTTATGTATAAAAAATCACAAGAACAAGCCGTACCATCCCTTTTTCCTATTTTTTCGGAGTTATACAAAAAAGGAAAAAATAGAATTTGATACACAAAATTAAGAAAAATTTATAAAACAAAAGAAGAAAAAGGAAGGCACAGACAAAAACAAAAAGATCTGAAAAAACGGAGGCGCGGTAATGTGTGCCCTCAACGCTGCACAACTCGGGGCGAAGACGAAGAGCGAAAGTCTCAATACGGCGCCGTTTCATCCCCGGCATCTGTTCCCCATCTCCGCCGCTGTTCATAAACCCTAATTTTGCTGGATTCCGTTCCGAAACCCACCGCATTCAGTTGTTGTGAATCTCGGCGGCACCTTCTGCTTTTGATCAATGAGAATTGAGTTGGAATTTTGAGAATCTATACGAATCGTAGTTAGATTTCGAGCGATGGAGTCGTTGGTGGAGCTCTGCGATTTAATCGCGCAGAATCCTGCGCAATTTGGTAATAAGATAGCGTGGATTTGCAGCCGCTGCCCGCCGGCGGAGTCGCTGATGACGGGATCGCCGACGGTTTCCAGGTCTCAACTCCATGCGATACTCGCGGTCGCGCGATTCCTTTCGAAATGCCCGAATTCGGAACACGAAACCCCCAAGGCGCTGATTCTCGCGTTTTACCGCTCAATTCCTTTGACCTTTAATCCCAAATTCTGGCCGCAGGCGTTTTATCCCGCGGATGTTTCTTCGTTCTTCACCGATTTCATGAGTTACATTTCGAATGCGGCCGAACTATGTCCTAAGTTTTCTAGTGATGTTGCGGGATTCACGGGGGAAATTGTACTTCAGACGATGGCGAATGCTGATTCAAGCATATCTAGGGTTTTCTTGAATGCTCTATGTTCGAATTTCCCTCCTATTCTTTCTGCTGATGCCAATAAATTGATACGATTTCTTCTTGATCGCTTTGATGTTGGGGTTCCTACTTCTCCAAAGGAAGGAATTTTGACCCCTGATGTAGGTTCGGCGCAGGGCTCTCCGCTGAGTGGGAACTATAATCAGTCCCCTAATGTTTCTGCAGATTCATCAAGCAGCTCTGGTATTGTGGCGAATGGGGTGGACAACGTTTCTTGGAAAAGCAATGGAGACTTATCTGCTCCTGCAGCTTATAAGAAGAACTTAAAATTCTTCGAGGACGAACCGGTGGAGGGTCTTGAAAAACAAGAAATTGTTTTCAAGTTGATTGGACATGTATGCAGCAAGGTGGCTATTGATCCCCGCCTTACAGAGCAAGTGCGGGGAATAGCAAAGAGTCAACTTAGCTCAATGGCTGATTTCCTGAAGGTAATGACTAACTCTAATAAACTTGCACAATTCCGTGTCAAGGTGGTTGCCATTAAATTTGATACTGCTAAATATATATTGAAATTAATGCATAAACAATTATCGCTGAAATTGTTTGTGGCATTGACAGATACGGAAGCGCGATTGGTCGGAGCAGGGGCAGTTGCTGAAAGTCAGGATAAACAGAAAGCTGTCAGTGTATCAAGCGGCTGCGTTGCTGCAAATCAAGACTCTCGCATCTCTTGACACAGAAGGAAAGTCTTCAAAAAAATTGTTGCATGGAGCTCTTGGATTGTTAATTGAGGCTGCGGAGGCATGCTTGTTCTCCGTGTGGCGTAAATTGAGAGCTTGTGAAGATCTTTTTGGCTGTTTGATTGCTGGCATCTCTCAAGCTGCTGTTATTCGTGGAGGTCAGCTCCTCCGGGTTCTGCTTATTCGTTTTAAACCCCTTGTGCTGGCTACTTGCGCTCAGGTATACTCAGTTTTTGGCTGGACTTGCTCCGTATGATAGTTAGTATCATGAAACAATCTTTTTTCTTCCTTATGATCTTTTGTGAACAGGCCGATACTTCAGTTAGCAGTCAAGGATCTATGTTCAATAGTGTCCTGAAAACATGTTGTGAGTTAATTGAATTCGGTTGGTCCAGGGATCGGGCTCCCTTGGATACCTTTATCATGGGACTGGCAACTAGTATTCGTGAACGAAACGATTACGACGAAGAGGTTAGTATCCATTAACACTATTCCAGGCTGGCAACTGTTTCTTTTATGTTAACAATAAGATGCATAACATTTTATTGAATTTTCGATTAAAAGTTAGAAAACAATGGACAAAGTAAATTTCAGTGAGGCCAATCGACCAAGACACTCACACATTCTTCTGATTTTGGCTTGACATTCTTATGTTCTTTATCAGGATGGAAAAGAGAAGCCAGCAACCCCACCTATACAGCTGAACATCATACATTTGTTGGCTGAGCTCAATGTTTTCGTTAAGAAGCATGAAGTTGTAGATATGATACTACCCCTTTTTATTGAAAGCTTAGAAGAAGGTGATGCTTCGACTCCTGGGTTATTGAGGCTTCGCGTAAGTTCCAATCTCTTTAAAATAAAATCCTTATGCTTTCTCTCGAGCTTCTTGCTATGTCATTTCATTTTTGCCTTTTCTTATAAATTTTATCTTGCATTATTTTCTCAACCTGCTTTTGTTGAGTTACTGCAGCTTCTTGATGCTGTTTCTCGCATGGCGAGTTTAGGTTTTGAGAAGTCTTACCGTGAAGCAGTGGTTTTGATGACTCGAAGCTACATGGGCAAACTCTCAGAAGTTGGCTCTGCTGAAAGTAAAACCCAGGCACCTGAGGCGACAACGGAACGTATTGAGGTATGTTTCAACATTGCATCTGAATATTTGTAGGATACTCCACAAGGGGTGGAATTCTGCTGTGGCAAATAGTTGCTCACTGATTCAATCACCTCTAGACATTACCTGCAGGATTTTTGTTGATTGCAAGTGGTATTACATGTAATAAGTTGCGGTCAGATTACCGTCACCGCTTACTATCACTTTGCTCAGATGTCGGCCTGGCGGCAGAGTCCAAAAGTGGAAGGTAAAGTTTAGCAATTGTTGTTTGAAAAAATTCAGTTTTTGGATACTAATTCATGAGTGACTTACCAACTAGTTAAATCAATATTTTTCAGGAGTGGAGCAGATTTTCTTGGTCCTCTTCTTCCTGCTGTGGCTGAAATATGTTCTGATTTTGATCCTTGTGTAGATATAGAACCTTCACTCTTAAAGCTATTTCGTAACTTGTGGTTCTATATTGCGCTCTTTGGGTTAGCACCACCGATACAGAAAACTGCAGCTACGTCAAAGTCAGTTTCAACTTCACTTAATAGTGCAGGCAGTGTGGGTACCACTGCTCTCCAAGCTGTGGGTGGACCATACATGTGGAATTCATTATGGTCTACTGCTGTTCAACGTATTTCTCAAGGGACCCCACCTCTCGTAAGTTAACCTAGTTATTAAATAAGCACTCAGTTATCTTCGCTCTTGGCCAACTTCTTTTTTACTGGGGTAACTTTATTGATTTGAAATAAAAAAGAAATTATTGGATTTTCCTACCTCTGATTATAACCATCATTCATCAATATACTCAAATATACTTGTGCAAGCTTGTTCTGCTGGAACCATGGTGATTTAAACTTTATTTTGCGTTCACTAAAGTCCATTTGTCCCTATCAATGTGAAGCATGATATCTCTCTGTATTCTATGTACATGAATCCACCAATAAAATTGGACTTCACTTGGCTTTGAACATTTTGAATCGTAAACAGTATGATTAAAATGTCGTTTAATGGTTAAATCATGAATTGTTTTGTATCCGAATATCTCTTTTCTCTTTAGATTAATTACTTGAATATTACAAATGGTGTCATATATGTCTAGTCCTCTTTCTTGGCTCAAGGATCTGAATTGGAAAGAAAGATGGTAGTAAGAAACAAAGAATGCTTGATATATTTCCTTTTCATGCTATCAGGAATTTAGATTTCACTGTGAAAAATAGAAAAAAAGTGAATGATAGTAGCATGCACTGCATGTTCAACTAAAGCAACTAAGACATTGGGTTTACTCTTATTTCAGAGGGTATTTTAGTTCATTTATCTTAGCATGTATTGTAAAATGATACTCTTGAACTGCTAGAATCAATATTAGAGTCCTTTAACCTTTTGTTGAATAACTTCATTGTTCCCTGTGTAGATTTACAATGATGATTAAAAACTCTTTTCTTAATTGGTTTCTAAAATGAAATCAAAGTTGATAAGGTGGAGAGTAACTGTATAAGGTCTCTTAAACAGGTCAAATCATTCCTGGCATGTATCTTATGTCAAGTTTATGGTAGTAGTGTTTTGGATATTCTTATTATTTGATTTTATATCCGTTACTTGGGGCCATCATTGATGTTTTAGTTACATGTACTAAGTACTTGTTAAAACTAATTTTCTGATGGCAAAATTGTTTGTTCAGGTTGTGAGCTCTGTGAAATGGCTTGAAGATGAGTTGGAACTCAATGCTCTGCACAACCCAGGTAGTCGTCGAGGGAGTGGGAATGAGAAAGCTGCTGTGACTCAAAGAAGTGCTCTTGCTGCTGCTTTAGGAGGGCGGGTGGAGGTTTCTGCAATGAGTACAATCTCAGGTCTTTGAATAGCATATTTTTTTTAGGCAAATCAGACTCCTATATTTGGATGTATTGAAATTAGTCACCATTCTTTTACTTAAGTGATTGACTCCAATCCTAAAAATTTGGATACCATATTTGATTTCTGCAGGTGTGAAAGCAACCTATCTTTTAGCAGTGGCATTTCTAGAGATAATACGATTTAGCAGCAATGGAGGTATTCTGAATGGAAACCCAAATGCAACTGGCTCTCGGAGTGCCTTCAGCTGCGCCTTTGAATACCTAAGAAGTCCTAATCTTATGCCTGCTGTATCTCAGTGTTTGACTGCTATTGTTCATCGGGCATTTGAAACAGCAATAACTTGGCTGGTATTCTCCTTCTCATCCTCTCTTCTGTTTTGTCTTGTTTGTGGATCTGCACAAGTTTGGCTTATTCTTTTGGGCATTATATTGACAATTTAGCGGTCTTATTGGGATATTTCGTTTTTTTGGGTAACTGCTGGCATTACTTGTACTCCCTCCGTTCCATAGTAGTGGAGGCATTTCCCATTTTAGTAAAAGTCATCACATTTTTTCTCACTTACTTTACTCTCTCTTTACTTTATTCACTCTTCATCTCTATACCTTTTTCATTACCTACTTTATTCTTTCCTTACTTAACTCACTTAAACACAATTTTTCTTGAATCGCATGCCCAAAAGAAATGCCTCCACTACTATGGAACAGAGGGAGTACTCCTTAATTCTGGTGACCTTTATAAGAACAGTTTTCCAATTTAATTTATATAATGTGCTCTAAGCTTGTAAGTTGTTTGTTTATTCTGTTTGTTTCTTTCTCTCAATATGCTTTTCTTTATTCTATTATAGAGATTCCTTCCCTAAATGTCATGGTCTATATCAACTTTCTGTAGGAGGATAGAGCATCTGAGACTGGGCCTGAAGCTGAGATTAGGGAGTCTACTCTCTCGGTTCATGCCTGTTTTCTAATAAAAAACTTGTCCCAAAGGGATGAGCATGTACGAGACATATCTATTACTTTGTTAACTCAACTCAGAGAGAGATTACCTCAGGTAAAATGCCATATGGTTTTCTCATCATCTCACACTTCATTTTCTAGCTCACATTCTAAGAATACCTGTATATGGTTTACATGTCTTGCAGATATTGTGGAATTCATCTTGTTTGGATGCTCTTCTGCTTTCAATGCATAATGATCCACCTTCTGCTGTTGTGAGTGATCCTGCCTACATTACCAGTGTCCGAACTTTGTACCAAAAGGTTGTCCGTGAGTGGATTGTTGTGTCGCTTTCACATGCTCCGTGCACTAGTCAGGGTCTTCTTCAGGTTTGTAACTTTCTTTACTGGAAGGCATCTATACTCATTGCATTTTTCTTATTTTTTTCCTCGGTCTTTCTATATGGAATCTCAGCTCTTCTTGTACCCTTTCTATATTCAGGAAAACCTTTGCAAGGCTAATACTTGGCAGAGAACACAGCCAACAGCTGATGTTGTTTCTCTATTGTCTGAGATACGGATAGGCACAGGTAAAAATGATTGTTGGAACGGTCCAAAAACTGCAAATATTCCTGCAGTTATGGCGGCCGCCGCTGCTGCATCAGGTGGAAACCTGAAGTTGATGGATGGATTCAATTTGGAGGTTCTTGGTACTGGTATGGTCAGTGCGACAGCAAAGTGTAACCATGCAGGAGAAATTGCTGGAATGAGAAGATTATATGAGAGCATTGGTGGTCTTGATCAATCTACTGTTGGTCTAAATCAAGATAATCCAGATGGGTCGGCACAGCCACCACAGCCCAAAAAAGAATCCTTCAATGAGGTATTGCTTTCCAAATTCGTAAAGCTGCTTCAGAAGTTTGTAACTGTTGCAGAGAAAGGGGAAGAAGTAGATAAATCATCTTTCCGTGAAACTTGTTCTCAAGCCACTGCTTTGCTTCTTTCCAATCTGGTAATAACTTTGTGTAAACTTCTCCTTATATTAGTTATGACTTCAATTTCTTGTCTTTTTAAACATGATATAACATATTTTATCAGGATTCAGATTCAAAATCAAATCCCGAGAGTTTTTCTCAACTTCTGCGCCTTCTTTGCTGGTGTCCAGCTTACATAACCACACTTGATGCTGTGGAGACTGGCGTGTTCATCTGGACATGGCTGGTTTCTGCTGCTCCTCAGTTGGGTTCGGTAGTTCTTGCTGAGCTGGTAGATGCATGGCTATGGACAATAGACACTAAGCGAGGCCTATTTGCTTCGGATATAAGGTGTTCTGGACCTTCTGCGAAATTGAGGCCCCAACTTGTAGCTGGTGAGCCCCAGTTGCGGCCAGAGAAGGACCCGGTTGAACAAATAATGGCGCATAGACTGTGGCTTGGATTTTTTATTGATCGATTTGAAGTAAGATTCAACATCTACTCTCATAGGCCTCATTTAAAGCCTCTGTCGTCTGTATCAAATTTTAATTCTGATCCCAAATGTTATGCTTTAATTCTATATCCTCCATCCCGCAAGAATATGCCCTCTTTCCTTTTTAGTCCGTCCCACAAGAATATACACTTTCTAAATTTGGAAACTCTTTTCTCTCTTATACGGTGGGATCCATTCTCCACTAACAATACTTTGATTACTTTTTCTTTCTACTTCTCTCTTACTTTACCAATTGTGCATTAAAACCCGTGCCCAACCAAAAGTGGATATTCTTGTGGGACGGAGGGATTACTAAATAATCTGCCAAAGATGACAAGTTAGAAATGTTGCATGACAAAAAATATTTTTGTCGTGGGTTCCTTAAGCTGTAACGCACTTATGAATGCGCGTTAACTTGTTGCTTTGAAATATTGTCTTTTCAGGTAGTTCGGCATGACAGTGTTGAACAGCTTTTGCTACTTGGCCGGATGTTACAAGGGACAACAAAACTCCCCTGGAATTTTACTCGACATCCAGTTGCCGTAGGAACTTTCTTCACCCTTATGCTTTTTGGCGTGAAATTTTGTTCGTGTCATACACAGGGAAACCTTCAGAATTTCAGATCAGGGCTTCAGTTGCTGGAAGATAGAATATATAGGTATAGCATTTTGTCATGTTCATAAATTTATTTTTTACATATTAACTGAGTGTATCTGTACACTGAGCTGGCCTGAACTTTTTTTCAGTTGTTTGATTACTTTGACTCAGTGTAGACCTCTGATTCTATTCCTTTTTATAATATTTTTTCCGTTTCAAAAGAGCTGCCTTAGGGTGGTTTGCTCACCAGCCAGAGTGGTATGATTCGAGAAACAAATATTTTGCCCAGAGTGAAGCTCAATCCGTTTTAGTGTTTGTCCATCATCTTTCTAATGAGCGGGTTGACCCAACACACCATGATCCGAAAGCTCGGGGTGTTGAAAATGGCAGCTCCACAAATGACTCTGTAAGTAATTATAAAAATCCTGAAGTGCATAGACCTACACCATAAACATTTGATATTCTTTATGCATGGGTTTTACGAAGCTGAGGAAAAATTCTTATGTTCTGCAGAAGGATCACTATCATCCTATCTGGGGTCAGATGGATAACTATGCTGTTGGGCGAGAGAAGCGGAGACAGTTACTTCTTATGTTATGCCAACACGAAGCTGACAGACTTGAGGTTTGGGCTCATCCTGTTGGATCAAAGTAATGATCGTTGACCTTTTCAAACTATTTCATTGGATTTTGCTTTAGTTTAGCTGTGGTGATATATATGATATCTCCAATACTGAACTCGTGTACAGGGAAAGCTCTTCCCGGCTTAAAATTAGCTCCGACAAATGGGCTGAGTGTGCAAGGACTGCTTTTACCGTCGATCCTCAGATTGCTCTGTCATTAGGTGCACGATTTCCAGCAAATTCTTCTCTGAAGACTGAAATCACGCAGCTAGTCCAAGTACACTTGTGAACTTTCCTGAGACTAAATAAATTTACATGTTAGCACAACATATCAGTTTAGGAGTGAGTAAATTCACACATACAAAAATTCAATAAGAATCTTAATTAAAGCAAGAAAGCCTTACAACAAACAGCTCCTTTCTGAGCCTATTAGTATGTTCTTAATACAGTTTCAGATTTCCCATTTCGAGTAAGACTATTATGTATAAGATGAAAGATGTAGATGAGACTTTTCATTTTAAAACACATACATATTGGTTGTATTTTCCATCTTTTTTCATTATTTGTTTTGACATGGTTTTAACCTGTGCATTGTTTTTCTTCTTACTAGTCACATATAACGGAGATACGCAGTATTCCAGAAGCTTTGCCTTATTTCATAACCCCCAAAGCAGTAGACGACAATTCAACGCTTCTGCAACAATTACCACACTGGGCAGCTTGTTCAATTACGCAAGCTTTAGAGTTCCTTACCCCAGCATATAAAGGGCACCCTCGAGTCATGGCTTATGTTCTCAGGGTGTTGGAATCTTATCCTCCTGATAGAGTGACATTCTTTATGCCTCAGTTGGTGCAGGCACTAAGACATGATGAAGGGGTATGATGGCTTGCTTTCATGTGATTGCATTTTGGTGGCATATAGCAGAGTGATATTGTGAAGTAAAGAAGTCTACATATTAAAACTGCAAGCTAGGTGGTATTATTAGTTTGGTGCCATGAGTCCATGTCTCTTGAGTCGCCCTTGATTTGTATAATAGAAACAACTAGTATTTGCATGTTTAAGAAAATGATCTTACTTGAAATCATCACTTAAATAAGAAATTTTTTCAGCGTTCTCACTTTACCTTGTATATTATATCAGAACTGTACTTTACATATTAGCAATTTCGATTTGCAGAAGTTGGTTGAGGGTTACCTTCTTAGAGCTGCTCAACGAAGTGATATCTTTGCCCATATTCTGATATGGCACTTACAGGTGAAAAAATTACTGATGGTATACAGCATATTATGCAATTTATCTATTGTTTGAATTATTTATGACAGGATTTTCCTTACAGGGTGAAGAAGCCTGTGTTCCTGAGGCAGGGGCAGGGACAGGGGCAAAAGATGCACCTTTGCCGTCTCCCACGGTATACTTCTTCTGATGCAGAAAAGAACAAAATACAATTTTTTCTGTTTTTACTCATTCGTCATTATAATCGTTAGTGTGTATTCTCTAAATCCATGATAATTATGTTAATAGTTATAGGCATAGATGTTTCTGCATGTTATATTGATCTTCTGCAGAATTCCAAGCACTTCTTTATTTGAATGTCATATATAGTCACATATTATTGTATGTGAAGATTGATTTTGTTTGTTGACTGATAATAGATGGCTTGCAGTATATCCATTCTAAAACAGTCCTCAAGTATGATAGTTTCCCTTGGAAATACTTTAATAATCAGTTTCTGTTTCATCATTTCTATTTTAGTTTAGTTCTGAAGCTGTGGTCTTTTTTATACTTAAAACTAATTTTTTTTCCCTCTCTTTTTCTTCAGACTGTCGCCTTTCAAGCTTTGCTTCCAGTAGTAAGAGATAAAATAATTGACGGTTTCAGTCCCAAAGCGCGGGCTATTTTTCAAAGAGAATTTGATTTCTTTGACAAGGTTACATCTATATCCGGTGTCCTCTTTCCAATTCCAAAAGAGGATAGGCGGGCTGGCATAAGAAAGTAGGAATTACAATTCAAATTTTGCTTGCTGTGTCTCTTATTTAATGTTAATGGTGAGATACCTTTTTTTTTTAATATTGATAGAGAATTGGAGAAAATCCAAGTTGATGGAGATGACCTCTACCTACCTACTGCTCCCGGCAAACTTGTAAGGGGTATACAGGTTGATAGTGGAATACCTTTACAATCAGCAGCAAAAGTTCCTATAATGATAACATTCAATGTCATCGACCGGGATGGGGATCATAATGAAATAAAGCCTCAAGCTTGTATTTTCAAGGTATATGACATTCTGAATGGATTGGGTGCTTAGCATAGTTCATCGTAGTTCAATTCAAGTTTGGAGCAAAACTAATGGCTACTGGAGTTTGCTAGGCACATATTACCTGGTTTATAGTTTATAAGGACGGACTGATAGATAAGATCAAAAAGTGGTTGATGTATTAGCAACAACAGAAAGATCTTATGACAGAACAGCAACTAAGTAAAGGCAGTTGTGTATTTGATCTGAGGCTATCTGTTGCAAAGTTTGTGCAGACTTTAAATATATGTACATGTTGGGCCCTTGAACCTAAATCTTTATTTTGTGATTTACTAATTTGGGATCATGTAGGCAGCTTTTTAGCCATACATCCTGGCTCAGCTATAACCATATCTTTTGGTGCACTTCTTAATGATCTCATACTCTGTTATGGTTATATCCTTCCTAATTGGACTATGTGCTTTGCTATCTGCTATGTGGAAATGCTGGTTATCTTGCAACCTAGCACGTAATGAACCAAGACCTCACTAGAAAACTGTTTAAGAGGCATTTTAGGCAGTAAGTGATTTGTAATAAGGATGGAATTTCTTTTTTGTGTGTCTGTCTGTGATTTGTTCTCTCTTTCTAAGATTATGCATGTGTTAATCTTCTTTATGTGGTTTGCAGCATGCCTGTGTACTGCATGCAATTATGAAAGTATCCGTGTTAATTTGTTTCCTAGTTGTAGCAAAGAGAAGTAGATAAGCATGTCTGAAAATATATGGTTCTTATCCTGATGCAACTGGTTTGCTTGTAGGTTGGAGATGACTGCCGACAAGATGTACTTGCTTTGCAAGTTATTTCGCTTTTGAAGGACATCTTTGAAGCTGTTGATCTTAGTCTCTATTTGTTTCCTTATGGAGTACTCCCAACTGGCCCAGAGAGAGGAATTATTGAGGTGTGTCAACGTCATCTATTACATTATACTTCTATGAACAATTTTTGGCATGCCCTGACTTTTTACCATATGATTTCTTCACAATTTAATGCTCATCATGCGTCTATTGCCTTTTATCTTTCTTTCTAATTTGCTTTTCTTGGATATTGTGGATAATATATTAATGTGCACCTCGCCACTTGGTGAATCAGTTAACAAAATAAGAGATCTGTCGACTATCCTGTTTTATTTCGTACGGCAGAACACATATTTTTTATTTGTGCAAGCAGCAAAACTAAACTGTTCTAGGTGTGAAACTCAGAATGATGATTAACGACACAAGCACAATTGTCTATTGGACTCTTAGAAAAATGGGACTGTCATTCTAATGGATCAAACATGATTGTGAGGCCATAAAGAGAATATTAAATAACTGGTTCACTTGCACATGGTTGTTCACAAAGACAAAGTATGAGGCTTACACTAATATTAAGTAGTAACTCTCAGAATGTATTCAGGATTACTCCACTGTACCAATCAGCATTATAACTTTAAGTTATTACTTATTCTGAAAAGTGTCATGAGGCAATATATTTAAAAAAAACTTACCAAATGCCATTCTAATAAATATTTTTTGACATGTATTGTTGGTGTCCTATCTGGTTGAGAAAATGTAGAAGGCTTGTGTTGGTTGTCGAGAAGGAAATTTAACTTGCATTACTTATTTGTTCTGAAGAAGCTGGTGCTCTATGCTGTATCCACAGTGCATCTTCTTGAATAAGCTATGGGTGCTGAGCTCTGAAGCAATTCCCTTAAATAGCTCGACATGTTCTCATATCCGCTTCCTATCAATGTTTGCCCTAAATTTCCTACCTATATGCTTGACAGGTTGTGCCTAATTCTCGAAGTAGGAGTCAGATGGGCGAGACCACTGATGGTGGTCTATATGAGATATTTCAACAGGACTTTGGGCCAGTTGGATCACCCAGCTTTGAAACTGCTAGGGAGAATTTTCTCATTAGCAGTGCTGGATATGCAGTTGCTAGCCTCTTGCTTCAACCAAAAGATAGACATAATGGGAATCTTTTATTTGACAGGTAAGTGCATATGCACATCAATGCTTAAAATACAATAACCCAAAGCGTTACTTGGTCATTGCAAATCCATAGATGGATTCTGTGGCTCACAATACCATCCTTTAAGTCTCCAAAGTTCATTATTTAGATTGCCATTATTTTTTGGCATGAATCAACTTTTACTCTATTTTCTTACATTCTACAAATATTTTGATGTTCTATCTTAAGGAGATGGGGATTGTTTTGTTGTTGAATGATTAGACACACCATGTTATCAGGATGCATTACAGTCTCTATGATGATTCAGAATGAAAAAAAATGTGATTGATGATTAAAATACATTAACAGTCAACTTGTATAGCATGAAAATCTATGTTGGTTCAATTGTGCAGTTAGTTTTAATATAGGGAGTACTATCTTTTACATCCTCAGACAATCAATTTTGACCATGCTAAGCCTGTTGTGATTCTTTGTGAATGCAGTGTAGGTAGGCTCGTTCATATTGATTTTGGTTTTATATTGGAAACTTCTCCTGGTGGAAACATGAGGTTTGAAAGTGCTCACTTCAAGCTGAGTCACGAGATGACTCAACTACTCGACCCATCAGGGGTGATGAAAAGTGATACGTGGTACCAGTTCGTAAGGTAATGTGTTAGTAGTATCTTGGTCTGTCTTCTCTCTTTTCAAGAATTATGCTTGATGCTAGCTAACGTTCTCATCTTTCCTTGCGCAGCTTGTGTGTAAAGGGTTACCTTGCTGCACGGCGCTACATGGATGGGATCCTAAGCACAGTGGCCATGATGCTCGACAGCGGGTTGCCTTGCTTCAGCAGAGGAGATCCAATTGGAAATCTTCGAAAGAGATTCCATCCAGAAATGAGCGAGCGCGAAGCAGCCAATTTTATGATCCGCATATGCACCGATGCGTACAATAAGTGGACGACGGCTGGATACGATTTGATTCAGTATCTCCAGCAAGGCATTGAGAAATGAGGAAGTTGTATAATCTTGGTCTCATTATGTTTTTTGACGCTTGTATCTCGTAGCTGGGAAATGAGGAGAAAACCACGAAAATATAGGTGTTGTTTATATGGCTGGGGGATCGATGCTCCTGATAATTTATTTAATTTATATTTTTTGTGGTTTCGTTTAAACCTTTTCAGATAGAACTGAGAAACAGAGTTGCGATGCGTGGTGTGATCCATTAACTTGTAAAAATGTAGCTCGATTTCGTCATGGAAGTATTCGATTAATTTATTTCGTGCCACTTATATTTGATATTATGATTTCATATTCTCCTTTGGTTATATGCATGAAACTCTGGGATTATTATAAAATATGGCATGTTAATTTCAAAATCAGAAAATAAGCACCTTAACATATTCTGTTGGGAGTTATTAATTGCTTTGGGAATAAAGAGATAAAAGTATGCTAAATTTGAAATAAGCAAATCATAAAAAATAGAATATATTTTATCTTAAAAATCATTGAAGCATGTAACCTTTTTCTTTTTTATCATAGCAAATATTTATCGTAATGAATGCCACCGCCGTGGTTCGCGCCACAGCGGCGGTGCACTTTCCAGTTCTCCGTGCTCACTCTACCGGAGAAAATTACGCCGCAGCTGTTAACAGCTCAGCTATAGAATGTCGGAATCTAAGCTATTCCGTCAGGACTCGGCAAGGAAATTTTGTCCCAATTATCAACGATTGCTCTCTCACCATCCCCTCCGGCCAGTTCTGGATGCTTCTGGGTCCCAATGGCTGCGGGAAATCTACACTTCTTAAGGTATATAACGAATTTGATTTTTGACATATGCAATGTGTGTGAATTGTCGCCAATTGTTTGTTGTAATTCTAGACAACTTATTTCCTGGATATTCGTGAAGATACCTATATTGGAAGCAACATTAATTTGTTTTATTTGTGTGCATGATGTATTATGATGCAAACATGTATGGGAAGTGTGTGGTTGCGATATTGGGGAATGGATATTTCTCTAATCTCATGAACCCTAATTTCTTAATTTAAACACAATACATTGCAGATTTTGGGTGGTTTATTGAATCCAGGTGGTGGTTATTTGCATGTGAATAAGCCCAGGAGTTTTGTATTCCAGAATCCTGACCATCAGGTACCGATCACGTTTGTAACTCTGTAAATTATTTCTCTGATGCAGTCAGATTGCCATAAATCCCTTTTTGTTTGTCTTTTTCTTAAGTTAAAATGTTTTGATTCAGCACTTTTAAACAGTAAGCCATTATATTTAGGAAAACTTTACAAAGGTGTGTGCAGTTTGTTGTGACTCTTGTGATTTATGTTGGTTGGAATAAATTATGGGACATGCCATCTTTCTTCAACAAGTAATACTATGTAGGAGCTACATGATAAACACTTATTTAACTTCTTATCCTCGTGTATATATGGTTAATGTTAGAAAAACGGAGGCATTGTTGTGTATCTAATTAGGTAATGCACAGGATACGTCAGAAAACTTTGCTATTATCTCGAAACTTTTGAAGGGCTTCTACCGTTTCAGTTTTTGTTATCAGAAATGGCCATGTGTGGCTACATGTCAAATCTGTGTTAGTCAGAAATTATTTTTATAAGCCATTTGTAATCTCTTCATTCTTTTGGCAGGTAGTTATGCCCACTGTGGAGGCGGATGTGGCTTTTGGCCTTGGCAAATTCAATATAGACAATGATGAGATTACATCTAGAGTGGCTGAAGCTTTGGATGCTGTAGGCATGTATGAATATTTGAAAGTATGTCAAAACACAAAATTAAGACAAATTATTTAAATGTTTATGAGCTAAATATTTCTGCGAGTCTGACTGTTGTCTTCAACCATCTAGAGACCCGTCCAGACCCTTAGTGGTGGTCAGAAGCAAAGGGTTGCTGTAGCTGGCGCTTTGGCGGAAGCATGCAAAGTATTGTTACTAGATGAACTTACATCATTCTTGGATGAAGATGATCAGGTATGGCTAATGGCCTAGTTTCTTTTTTCGGTTGTTTGTGGAATGGAGGATAAGAATTTCATGGCCTCTCACAACTTGTGCTATCTGAAGTAAAGTAGGTGAAATCCTAAAATGAAAAACCACTCTCTGAAATCCTGAAAATTTTGTTCCATGTGATGAGCAAAATACATAGAAGAATCACAAGTTCAAAACCTATAACAGAGAAGTAAAATTGAGATATCCAAATTTTCTACCAAAAATAAAAAGGTGAGATGTCCACACCTATCCTACAGATGTTGGACTCACTTCTGCTGATAATGATCCTACTTAAAACACATACCATCACATTTTCACTTTGCCTGTATTGTTATGTTGAGCTATATGGTTGGTTAGATATATATGCACGGCTGCATGTGCATTGGTCTTTCCATATTATTAAGTTCAGCATTAGATATATGTATTTTCTTAAGACATCAAATAAGTTAGTTTTGTTGTGATCTACATTCTTGCTTAATTTGAGGCCATGGCCTCATATAATTGTTTATTAACATGATATGATGTCGCAATACTCTAGTATTGCTGCATACCCAAGTGTATTTGAACATGGGCTCTAGCTTATATTAGTACTACATGTTGAGATGCATCGTTCAAAATGTGAACAAAGATCATTTGCTAATTTTTGATAGGTTGGGGTTGTAAGAGCAGTTAAAAGCTCTGTGGCTAGTTCCAAAGGAACTACAGCATTATGGGTTACTCACCGTTTAGAAGAACTCGAGTATGCAGATGGTGCCGTCTACATGGAAGATGGAAGGGTTGTTTTACAAGGCAATGCTTCCACCATAAAGAATTTTGTTGAGTCTAAGCAAGCTTCTTACATTAAGCAAATCAATTCTTGAATATTTAGCATCGCCATGTATCTTTTCACTGGATTCCGGTATACATCTATCCACTCTCACATTTCTTCAATAATACATCAAATTATCAAAACATGTAATCGATTTTTTTAGTGTAGCTAATGATGATATTGCTAGCCTCGAAGCTTTTAGATATTATAAATATAAATTTGTAAGGAATAAATATATAAATTTGGATATTATAAGACCTTGAAACTAGTAAGGAATTGTTGCTCATTACAACACAAGATAGATAAATATCGAGTTTAATTTCTACCAACCAATGGGGCGACACATGTAATGCCCTGCTTGTACATGTTTGGAGAAAAAATAAATAAATTAAAATGAAAGAATTGGTCTTCCATAGTATAAAGTTGCAACACAACAACAAACTGTGGTCTTTTGCTTTGCTTTCATGTAAGGTATTGAGACGCATGTGTAAAACCCCACAGCTGCAAGAGAAATAACAAGATCAGCAAAAAACCAGTGCATGTATTAGTACAAGTACTATTTTTTTAAAAAAATCAAACCACCCAGTGTGGGCAAGGGGTTTAGGCAGACTCCCAACCCGTGAATAAAATCTCATTAAGATGCATGAATTAAAATGTACACAATTTATGAAGGGTGTAGCTAGAATGAGTACCTCTACATCCTTCAATACAAACTCTTGATCATGAGCTAAACATGAGTTCCCAAATGTTTCACAAGGTCCACTGGTTCCAGATAATCTACAATAGAGGATCAACAAATAAGTCAAGACTAGCTTATAAACTCTTCCTGAAAATGTAGGAGGGCTCTAATTGTCTTTGTTGAAAAGAGAATTCTTGTCCAGGAAAAATACTTATAATTCTAATAGTTGTAATTGCACCTTTTCTATTACTAACATGGTGTTAAGCTCAATCAGGGATTCAAGATCCAAAGTCATATTTTTACAAAGAGGCCTAAAATCTTACTGTATAAGATACAGGAGTTGTCGTGCTTTATTAAATAAACTTAGCGAAACCCCCCCTTAGTATGTAGCCATGTGGTAAAAGAACTTACAGATCTTCGTTCAAGCGCAGAGCAAAGCTGGCACCTCCTCCAAAAGCAATCAAATCATTCAAGCACAAATAGAAGTATCTATTCACACCTATACAAATAAACAGATAGAGGTAGTCAGTTCTGAGATTACAATAGTGACTAGCGATACAACATGTTTCAAGTGAACTCCTATTGATATTTAAGCATAGCAATCAGGCAATACTCTAAATATATGTTTATGAAAAATTATTCATTTCAACAATGCAATCTAGAACGCATCCTCTAAATATGAATCACAATCTTTTGTTCATTTTAGTTGCCCTCAGAGACAGTTAGCATCTACGTAAGTAAAACCTAACCATAGTCCACATATGCTAAAAATATCTATGAATCCAAAGAATTACTTAATCATGTGAACAGGGTAACATCCTGCTAAGATAGAGCACACTCTTACTATGGTTACAAGGGGATGTGCTTACCAGTTGCTCTGAATAGCCTTGATTCACCATATATTGTCGTGAAAACAAAACTTTGATTTGTTCCCTGTCAAGTAGAGGACAATAGGTAATAAACGGCGTAAGAAGGTCAAATGTGCTACTGGAATTCGGAAACAGTAATTTGGAACATGATTTCCATAGCTGAGAGAAGCATATGACATACTTGATATTTCCTTTTTGAAGTAGCCTTTAAAGGGCAATCAAATAAGCCACCAAATACAGCACCCTTCTTGTCTCCGGTGATCTAAAGACAAAATATGGATCAGTTGTAAATGATTAGAAGTTTCAAAAAAATATCTGTAAGCAGGTAGATATAGAGGTCAACGTACCAATAAACTTGGACCGTTCAGATCAGCACTCTTTCGGATAAGTGTGTTTAGTGATATGCCATGTCTTGCCGTACTGCCCTTCATTCAGTAAATTATAGAGCGTACATCAAGCCCTGATTGTGAAATTACATAACTGAATGCAGTATCAACAAGTATAAATCGATTTTACCTGTACAGTAGAGCCCATTGGCAACCTTTCACTATGTTAGGGAGTGATGCCTCGAGGAACTCATATAAATCTGGAGAGATGAACACAGATTCATCGACAAAGCTGGGCAAGGACTTCTCAAGACTATGTGGCGTAAAGACATCTTCAAATGTATCGGAGCTAGAGCCACTACTAGTGCTTCTCTCAGCATCAGGTACTGAATTTTCTAATTGGCTGCCAAATGAATCAGGATTCTGGCTCGTCACCGAGCCATGTCCACTATTTTCTTTTTGAAAATCATCATAGCTTTCTGTCCTGTCCAAGGGTTTATCTTTCAATGAAAAACTTTTACTTCTCCATTGAAACGACTGTGAACCAGTAGACGTAACTCCGTTAGCTTGCTCATTTGGTCGGTTCCAGCTGAAACTGGCTGAGGGGAGAAAGGAAAGCATAGAAGACGGCGACTTTCCATTCTTAGGATGCAACCTGGCCTACACAAATATAACCTAGTATTGTTAAAAAATATTTAAACAGTATAGATACTTGTCGAGTATCTAAAAATAATGAATATCAACAACAGAACCTTACCATGCTTGAGGCTTCAGATATTATAATATATGAAAATATAACAAGATGAAATGCAATCAGTACTTTTCAAGAAAGAATCATCAAGCATTAACCCAGCTAGAGCTACTCCTGTTGATCCAACACCACATAATTTCTCCTTTTACCTTCATGAAAGCCTCTACCTAGTTAAAATTCAGACTGAACCAAATGAGACTGCTTTTGAAGCCCAACTCACATTCTTGTCCAGGTACATTCATCACTAAAGATTAGGTATTAAGCTGAATTTATTCTTCAAGGTCATTTAACCTAAACATAGATGAATTTATGACAAAAAGGAAGCTAATTGACGCCGCCTTTTCCCATCAGATCACAATTCTATTTTTGACATTTTCAGGTGTTTCAGCTCGATCAAACCTATTATAAGCCCTAACTGAATCAGGATCAAATTGAGCCCTATTCCTGCATCATAAACCTAAAAATTTCCCCAAATAGCATAACTAATTACCAAAACAAATCTCAAAGCACAGACACATTGCACCAAAAAACCTAAATTCAAAGCCTTCACACATGGATCATATGATTGCTTTTACCAAAATCATCAAATCGCTCAATATCAATTTCAACCATTCATATATTCAAAAATATATACAGGAAAAAAGCCTAAAAAGATAGCCAACGAAAGGGTACCTCAGATTCTTGATCTACCACCTCATTGGATGTCTGCGAATCGGAAAAGAAACTCGATAATTTATCGTAAACCTTGTCTCTAATGACATGCATTCTTCCCTTCCCTTTCAATACCTTTCTTCCCCCTTTTTGTAGAGAATTCCGTGCAGGTTATTGTTTATTAGGGGGGAAAGAAATTGAAAAGATTGGATTTTTAAGAAGCCCAGATCCAGAATAGGGTAAAAGTGATGTGGAAGATTAATAAAAGTAGCTATTTTTGAGGGAAGAAAGAAGGTTGAGAAAAAATGATGAATGATGAATGATGATGCAGTCACCGACTGTTCTCGATCCGTGTCAATTGAAGCGGAAAATTGGTGTCAATTTCTCACTCGCCTCTATTTGAAATAAATTCCTTTTCTAAGTGAATTGTAAAAAAACCTTCTGTCCAAAGAAAGGAATAAATATTAAAGATTCATACTCCAACGTTACTCATTTGATTTTAAGTAAATAATTAAATCAATATTTGACTGAGTTAAATATGGAACTTTAATTTTGAATTATTAGATTTTAATGATAATTGATAAAGATATAGTAAGTTGTAATTAATAAATGATAGTAGTAGTAATAAATTTTTTGTAAGTTACAATTAAAATAACCATTCCTAATTAATGTTCTTCGGTCGTTAAGGTTTTCGGTACTTTATCTTAGCGACTAAAGTAATCCCAATTCATAGACAAATAATTTCAGTCGAATAATTATAATTGTTGTTTAGGGCATCCACAATAAGGCGGAGGATGCGACGCCCTAAGTTCCGTCCTATGCTCCATCACATTAGCATTCTATGTTCTGCCCCTTCCACCTGCAATGAGGCGGACTATAGCCCGTCCTATAGTTTTTACTCCCTCCGTCCGCGAATAGGAGTCCCGGTTGACCATTTTCATCCGTCCGCCATTAGGAGTCCCGGTTAGACAGTTTATCTTGGGAGTATAAAAAATGACCCCACTTTTCCCTTAATTTAGAAGCTGCAATTAATTTTAATCCACTTTGATTGCAAATAATAATATAAATGGATCCCACATTCCACTATCACACACTTAAATTATTACACTTAAATTTTTCTTAAAACCCGCACCCAACTCAACTGGGACTCCTATTCGCGGACGGAGGGAGTACTTCTATTTTGTATTTAATTTATTATGTTTGCAAATATATCAAGCAAAAATAAATAAAAAAAGCAACACAATTGCAAATCCTACATTCACTTAATTAAAAAAAAAGTTAAAAAACAAAAAAAATAAAAAAAAGTGCACTACAGATAAAAAGAGGTTAGTCTAAAGCATTCCCAACTTGCGGCGGAGGCCATCGATTATATCCTGGAGGTACGCGATTTGAGCCGGATCGTCCGTCTGCCTGAGGGCGTTGTGCGTGTCCAACAAAGTCCTATAGTCGGAGGAAGCCACCAAATCCGTGTAGGCATGTCCCGTAGCTGAAGTCGGGGCTGTGGACGCGCTCGGGCTCGGGCTTGGGGTCGGGGCCGGGGCAGGCGGCGCGGCCTGTGAGGATGTCGTCTTGCCCTTGCCCTTGGCAGCCTTGATGCCAGCGGGACGCCTAGAGGACATCGGTGTGCCGGAACTCTCATCCTCGTACACCAGATGGTTGAGGTCCATTGGAGCTACGCCGCCGTTGCTGCTCGTATAATCACCGACTAAGGTGTGCTTCGCCCTCTTCTTCGCCGCCGTCGATTGGGGTAGCACACCTCCAACGAACTTCTGCTTCTCTTTCAAGAGCACCCAGGACTGGTAGTGCTTGAAATCGCCGTACAATGACATGTACGACTTCACCGCTTTGTTGCGCACATCCGATAGACTCTCGCCGTTGCCCTGCTCCCTCGCGCACTTCTCGTACTCCCCCGAGAACAAATTGACCTGCTTCTTTATTTGTTTCCAGTGCTTGCGGAGCGGCTCCCTGTGGCGCTTGTAGGCGGTCGGCGGCTTGGCCTCGTTGTATTTTTCAGCGATGCGCTCCCAATACGCAGTAATCTTCTGGTTGTTGGCGAACACCGGATCCTCTGAAATATCAATCCAACACCTCGTCAAGACGATGGATTCTTCCGGCTGGTAGTTCATCCTCCTCGGGGCGAACTCTTCATTCACCACCAGAAGCGGCAACTTCTGGGCTCTTGCCTTGGTCCGCTACTTCTTGGTGGCGGAGCCCGAGTCCCCGGCGGCGGCGGCGGCGGCGGAGGAGCGGCCGCGAGGTAGGGCGGGTGGCGGGTGGGAGAAGGCTCCATGTCTGACAGCCCGTACGAGTCCGTGCTGAAATCGGGACCGTACTGGGTGTTGGAGTTGAAGGGCCGGTATTCATCGGGTTCTGTACCCGACCACCGTGCACCACCACCGAACATCGGACTATTCAGACTTAGGTAATCTCCGGGATTCATTTTGTTTGAAATATTTAGAGAGCGTGGTAGAAGGAGAGAAAATGGAGTGAAAAAATGGGGTGCATATATAGTGTTTGAAAATTGAAAAAAAAAGAAAAAAAGAAAACGCGTTCTATCGTCCGTCGCATCATCCGCCTTGCCCACAGTGGTGGACGATGCGACGGCCGAAGGGGCGGAGGAGGCGCTTCGTTTGCGGAGGATGGAGAAGCCATCGTCCGTGAGCCCACAGTGGCAGACGAAGGAGCGGAGGATGCATAGTCCGTCGCATCCTCCGCCCCATTGTGAATGCTTTTATATGTTTATGATATTTATTTATTTCCATTTGTTCGAGTCACAAATATAAAGATAAAGTGTAATCTTTTCAGTAGTAATATTTTTCTTTAAAGTTTTCTACTTAAACTATAATCGAAGAATACCAGTTTGTGGCAATTTAAAGGTGCTCTAACGATGAAAACAAACTGAAATATTATTATTAATCAACAAAATGATTAGTTTTAAAAAGTGTTCTTTGAGGACATTTTTTTGGGGCCATTATTATTTCATAAAAACGAAAGCTTTCAAGATTAAATCCACATAGTATTCAAAATAGTTTTTATAGGAAACATTTAGTATAAAAGTTGGATATGAAACATCTGTGGCCCTCTTTCACATGAAATAAAGTAGCATTTCATAATTAGAAATAAAGTAGCATCTCTATATATTTGAAATTTCATAAAGGTGATTTAAGACTTATCATATTGAGTGAAGGTATTCACAATAGGGGAGATCGCTCCCTCACAACAGCTTTCTCAAAAATTCCTCATGCCTATTCATCATTCTATCTCGTGGCCTTCCAACAGCTTTCATAATCTTTAATAATCATTCAATTTAAATCATTTTAATTATTGGCGTTTAGAGAGAAAATTTATACTCAAGAAAATAAGAGAGTATGAATAAAATAAAATGCAATGAGAGCATTCACAATAGGGATGCTATTAGAGGTGAAGACCGTCGGACAGCGCTCGGACAACTTTTTAAGCAACTCAAATACAGTACGCCATTTTAGTAACCATATAAATTTGGTACACGGATAGTCGATAGATATGATCTTTTGTTTCCAATGCTAAAATTTTGACATAATTTTAGAAACCATTTAATTTTGGTACACGAATAGATATGATCTTTTGTTTCTAATGCTATAATTTTGACTTAGGAAATCATATCTAGTTTCATACTTTGCGTGTGTGATAAGTTAGTAATACCAAGATAAAGATTTATATATGGACATTTCTAATTGTTTGATATCATAGTTAAGCTTAACTCAAAGCCCAATATAAGACAAGGGCCCTCTCCAACCTTACCAAAATTATAACTTTAACCATGTTTATGTAACCCACCAATTTGTCAAGTTAAGCCATGTTATTTAATATACTATACAAATTTAGATAATTTCTTTTCTATCAAACAACGACAAAAAAAATTATATATTTGCATATCTTGACATGAAGCCCGTATTTCTTATCTTGTTTTACATATCTGTTCATATCCCATCTTTTTTATCAAACGAGTAAATATTATACAAAGCCCTTGCTCACTTTTTTTTCATAAAGTATATAATATATAATTAACTGTTATTGTACTTTGTACATCTTGAGCAATAGAGCCGTTTTTTGCAATTTTACTTCAATCGTTCTAGCAACTCGGTCGGGTCAGTTCAATAATAGACACTTTTGTATATTCTTGGATCAACAAACTGTATACGGCATATATTTTTTCACTACCTCATTGTTACATATTTTAGGGGGTGTTTGATAAGCTATATGTCTTAACATGTGATAACTCATAGTGAGATGATTCATCTTAATTTAATAAGATAACACAATTTTACCTAGTGTTTGATAGCTTAAGATATGAAATGAGATAATTTAGTTATATGTGTGAAAAGACATATATCTTATATTTATTTTTTATTAATTGAATTTACTTATAATATAATTAATTATTTTAGTCTAAGAAAAATTTAACAATAGCAAACTTTATTAATTAGTATTATAAAATAAATAATAACAGTAGAGAGAGAAAGAAGAGTAGAGGAGCATGACAGAGAGACAAGGGGAGGGGGGGTGGGGGGAATAGCAGTAGAGGCGGGTGGGGTGTGGGCGGAATTGCAGTAGGTGGTGGTGGGGGCAGATCCTCTGTTGTTTTGAAAAACACAGCACATGGTACTGTGCTTAAAACATAAAAATTATTAAATGCAACGATTAAAACAGTTTTTCATTTAAACACTTTCCAAAATTCAGTTAATTATATAAATTAAAATTCTTGCAAATACAAAAAAAATGTAAAATAAAAAATACACGAAAAAAATATAAAACATACATTTATGATATTCAAAAGTTGAAGTGTTATAATTTATGACTCTAGAGAATTGATATGCTGAGGACAAATTGTGAGGACTTGTGAGCACTCTGACACTTGGCAACATTACCATCAATTTCTCTCTCTTCCCTTTCTAATTTCCTCTCTCCTCTCTCCTCTCTCTCATCGTCGCCTCTCCCTCTCTCATCTGCAATTCTCTCTCTCCTTCTCTTTCATCCTCTTTACTTTGTTATCTGCATCAACTCTCTCTTTCACCTTTCTCCTCTCTCACGCCATTCTCTCTTTTCTGTCTCAATTCTTTCTTCCCCAAATCACCTCACTTCTTGTTCTCAATTCGTCACCCCCAAATTGAAACTGCCATAACCGATTTCTTCTCTAGTCATCGCATGGTCATCGCATGGTCATCACCGACGCATCTATTTTATAACAAAATTGATGCAGATCAAAAATCAAATGTGCAATGAAGGAGAGGAAGAGAGTGAAAGTATTAGAGAGAATGGAAGAGAATTAGATCGAAATAAATCATCGCATAGATCGAAATCTACAGAATCAATTACGGATCGAAAAATATTTAGAAAATTGGGGGTGGAATCAGAATTTGAATTTGAAGTGTCAATCACCACACATCTATTTTTAGCTGCAAATTAAGCCTGGGGCGACAATTATGATTCATCATATTCAAAGGCCAAACAACTAAAATGAAATTGAGAAAATGAGAAACAAAATCCATAAATTAGAAAGAAAAATCAGTCAAGTGAAAGGCAAAATGGAGCTCGGTGGTTTACTCCGCCGCAGAGATCAGGATAAAAGAGAAGAAGAGAGGGAATTGCAGAGGAGAGAGGGAGAGGAGACGATGAGAGATCAGAGAAAGGAGAGAGGAAATTAGAAAGGGGAGAGAGAAAATTGATGGTGACGTTGCCAGGTGTCAGAGTCGCTCACCAAGTCCTCACAATTTATCCCTCAGTATATCAATTCTCTAGGACTCTAAGAGCATCAGCAATGGTGCTTAGGTCAGCCATTCTCTCCCCTGCCACGTTAGCAACACTAAAAAAACCACCTGCCATGTTAGATTTAGGCTAGCCATAGGCCAGCCGCAATAAAAACAATTCAAAATATACTACATTTACGAAATTAAAATTGTGATATACGGAATTAAATTTACGACACATATACGGGAAAAATAATCCATTCCATTAAAAAAAAGTATAAAGATTAAAAAAAAAAGTACATGATTTTTTTTAAAAAAAAAAGGGCTTCAACACACGAGCCCCGCCACTCTCTACTCCTCATCGCCGTCGCCGTCGTCCTCGTCGTCGCCGCCGCCGTCGCCGCCGTCGCCGCCGTCGCCGCCGTCGCCGCCGCCGCTGCCGCCACCCGTGGTATCTGAGCCCACGTCGGAACCCCCCATCCGTGACCTCGCGATCTCTAAATCAGCACGCATGCTCTCGAGCATCTCGTAAAGAAACCTCTTCTCCGTGGGGTCAGTGGCGTTCCTCCACTCTCGAAAGACCTGTAACATTTGAGCCTGCGTTTGGTTACGCGAATGGAGAGTGTACTCGAGTGGGGCGGCTGGGAGGGCGGAGGACTGGACCTCGCGGGGCGATAGGGGGATCCGCCCCTCGCAGCCCGCTGCGCCCGCTTCTGTCCAATCGGGCGGGGGCGACCAGTAAATGAAGGAGGGGATGGAAACTCCTCAGCATCCGGGGGGAGGTCATGGGATCCGCCGCTGTAGTCGCCGCTATAGTTAAGTCGCTGCTTCTTCGGCCACCCAGCATCGCACCCCGCCCGGAACTTCTCGGAGTCCTTCAACAACAAGAAGCACTCCCAGAAGGTGAACTCCTTATACTTCCCCTCCAAGGGGAACTGACTCGCGGCTATCCTCCGGGCGTCGTCCTCAGTCTGCCCACTTCTGAGCTGACGGAGGGCGTTGCCGTACAAATTCGCAAAACGGCCAACCGCGGCCCTGGTGCGCTCCCACCCCTTCCGGACCTCCTCGTTGCTGAAGTCCTTCCCGTGCGGGCAGTGCCTCTTATAGGCAGCACTGATCTTCGCCCACATGTTGACGACCCGCTGGTTGTTCGCAACCAGTGGATCGTCGCACACCTCCAACCACCCCTTGGCCACCCCGGCGTACTCATCCTCCGTCCACTTCCTCCGGCCAGTGGCAGCGGGCTGCGATGACTCGCCGACCGCCTTGCCCTTCCCCTTCCCCTTCGTCTTCTTCTTCGGCGCGGCCGGCGTCGCTGGAACGGGAGTATCATCGTCCCCGAGATCGATCCCCATATCATGCAATGACAGAAGGTCATCGCCAGAGAACTGCGTCACCGGGGTCGACGTGTGAGACGAAGCCGTCAAAAAATCAAGCGAGGGCCGATATACCGCGTCCCCTCCCGGTGACCCCTGCACCCCCCGGCATCCCGGGATGCATACCGTGCGGCATCCCCCCCGGCATCCCCCCCTGCCACATCATCCCCATCATCTGCTGCTGCATCTGGGGCATACCCCCCCACCCGGGCGCTGACTGCCCGCCGCTCCCCTGCCCGCCGCCCGGCATCCCCCACGGCATACCCCCCTGGTCCCCCCCCATCGCCCCCCCCGGCGCACCAGCCATCATCCCCATCATCTGATTCCAAGGGATGTTAAACCCCGGGCCCATCTGCCCCCATCCAGATCCCACGGGTACTGTGGGAGTCTGAGATCCGCTCGTCGCCGGACTGGACTCGTTGTTGTGATCCATCACTCGATGATGCTCTTGTACAGAAAGTTAGAGAGAGAGAAAACTCGTGAAAACAAGTGGTGCAAATGAAAATGAAACGAAAATCGCGTTTATATATGATTTAAAAAAAAAAAAATTGAAAATCGGCGCTGGCCGATCGCTGGCCGATCGGGCCTCCACAATGGCGGCTAGCCGATCGGCTAGCGCTTCGGCCAGCGACGAGCGATCGGCCAGCCCACGCCGATTGCAATGGTTCGGCTAGCGCGACGAATCGGCTAGCCGGTCGCTAGCCGACCATTGCGGATGCTCTAATAGAATTTTTAAGTATTTTTAATGTTAGAAACACAACTAAATAGAGAATGAGATATTCCCGTATGTTATCGTTTCATTTAATAATTTTTATGTTTTAAGCACAACTCAAGGTACTGTGTTTCTCAAAACAGCAGAGGATCTGCTCCCGGGAGTGGTGGAAAGGGAACAATAGCAGGAGAGAGAGAGAGAGAGTACAGTTTGAGGGAGAGCTATTAAAGTCAAGAGCATAAATTTGAAGAGGTAGATACACAATCACGCCTTTTTCCCCCTGATTATTTATAATGAGATAGCCATTTTGTGTTTGTTTTGATGGGCCGACTATTTAACACGGATCACACTTATATTTTATCTAGGCTATCAAACGCCCATTTAAAATTGATAACTTAACTATCTTGCCTTATCTACCCTTACCCAAACACTCCCCTAGACGATTATTAGTACTAGTGTACTACTATGATGTTCATGTATGGCATAAAGCCCCATAAATTGAGCAAACCCAAGGGCTAAATCCCCTACTCGAAATAAGAAGGCAAAAACAACACACTCAAGTGAAATGACATATTTGCCCTCGCCAGAGCCCTATATTTACACACCACCACTTAAATTTTGCATTTGGATTTGCCCTTCATTTTCACTCTTCTTCTCCTCAAATTCCTTAAGCGTAGTCCTCCATTTAAAAAACGTCCCAAACAAGCCCTCCATCTCCTCGAGCGTCTTCCCCTGCGTCTCAGGGTACAAAGTGTAAAAAAACAAAAATGCCACCATCGCAACCCCACTGTAGAGGAAAAACGTCCCTCCAAACGTAATCGCTTTATGCAGGGATATAAACGTCATTGAAATCACTCCGCTGGTGGCGCGATTCATTGCGACGGCTATACTCGCACCCTGCGCCCGCAGCCTCATAGGAAATATCTCCGAGGTGTAGACCCACGGGATGGGCCCCAACCCGATGGAGAAGAACGCCACATAGGTTAAAACCATTGCTATGGAGAGCGTCAGGGCCCACACCACCCTCCGATCCGAGTGGTCAATAACGGTCAGCCCGATCCCGAGCGCCATGCCGGACACGATCATCCCTGCCACGCTGGACAAAAGCAGCGGCCGCCTCCCGACCTTATCCAAATAGAAGGTGGCGACCAAGATGAAGATTGTCTTGGTGAATCCGACGGCCATGGTGGCGAGCAGCTGGTCGGTGTCGGACTTAAGCCCGGCCTTCTTGAAGATGTCCGGGCCGTAGAGGACGATGGAGTCGATGCCGCTGGCCTGCTGGAAGAAGTGGATGCCGGCACCGCAGATGAGGATGTGGCGGACGGCGGGGGTGGGGTGGAGGAGGAGCTCGCGCCAGACGCCGCTGCCGTGGCTCTTTTTGGAGACGGCCACCACGTCGTCGGTGCAGTGCTCGGGGATGCCGGCGGCTTCCTTGATCTCGGCGAGGCGCTGCTTGGACTCCGCGGGGGAGTCGGAGGTTTTGTCGAGGACGCGCTTGGCGTCGCCGAGGCGGCCCTGCATCACGAGCCAGCGAGGGGACTCCGGCATTGCAAGAACCCCGATGGCAATGAAGACGGCCGGGATGCAGCCGATTCCGAGCATGAGTCGCCATCCTATGTGGGTGGGGAGCTTTGAGAAGCCGTAGTTTGAAACATACCCGAGTAATAAGCCTGTGGTTGAAAATAAATATTACTCCATCCGTCCACGATTAAGAGTCTCATTTCTAAATGGCGCGGGTTTTAAGAAATGTTAAGAAAGTGGGTGGAAGAAAGTTAGTGGAATATGAGTTAGTGGAATGTGAGGTCTCTTTATCATTTATGGTAATTATGAACCGAGACTCTTATTCGTTGACGGACCAAAATGGAAAAACGGGACTCTTATTCGTGGACGGAGGGAGTACTAATAAAAACAACGATATCGTTACCAAAGAATAAATAAATAAAAACAACAATATACTAGTAGTAGTTTGGGACCGTAAAAAATAAAATACGATGCAATTAGTTTAAGATACAATGAGCGTGTAAAAATAAGAGTCATTTGTAGCAAATTAAAGTGAAATTTTACATCGTAGAAGTAAATCATAACATATTACCATATTTTCCCCCTCTTTACTTATTTTTCCTCTTTTTCGATAGGCAGATAAACATATATTTAAAAGCAAGAGCTACACTATGAATTATGATAGACTCAAACTTAAGGCTTTTTTGCCTGCATGCTATAGTACTATTTTGTCATAACACCAATTCACACATGATATGTTCATGCTGAATTTTCTTCGGCTAATTTTTTCTCTTATTATTGACTCTCGAGGTGTCCATGGAGATGTGCACGCGTGTCTTTGCAAGATGTGCGTTAGATGATTAATTGGACCCATGAAATGCATAATTTTCTTCGACTTAAAATGTGAGGCTAGAAAATATGCCTCCTTTTCCGTATTTAATTGATTCAAAATTGGAATCTTTTGTGATATTTTTTTCGACAATGAATCGTACGTTTGATTGAAACTTGTCATAGACATAAATATACACGTATGTTTGATTGTTCCTAAAATTGTACTCCTATAAATAAAACAAAAATATATGTATTGCATAGTACTCATAGAAAAGATATACGGTATACCAACTATTTTAAACATATATAAATTGAATCCACTATTAATAATTAAATTGTGCTTCGCCAACTATTTTAGTATAAATACTGTTTAACATTGTCCGTACTCACAACAAAACAAATACGTATATTTAGAAAATTGAATATTATATTTTCTAAAAAAAGAAATTGAACGTTCATATTTAGAAACCAAAACGAAATAAACTAATCTTTAGTTCCGTAACCTTTCCAAATTCGTTTGTATGGATGGTGTAGTATTTTTCTCAAATGACTGATGGATATTTTTTCCCTTAGAAGTAATTCAAAAATCTTTTTAAGCTCGTCTTTCCTAAAAGAGTTGTAAACTTTTCTCTATTAGTAGTAATATTTACTAGTAGTCCTACTTAGAGCATCTCCAACCATTCCACTAAACTCAAATCCATTTTAGTGTAAATCTCAAACTAAATATTGATTTTACTCCAACCATTTACACTAAACTCAAACTTAAAAGAATATTCTCTATATTATGCTTTTTATACTTCACAAAATTTGAGAATTTTTTAGATTTTGGTTTAGTGTAAACCTAAAAATATGTATTTTTTTCTCAAAAACCAAAAATAGGATTGATTTTGAGTACTATTGGAGCTATATACCTATTCCATTTTAAGTTTTAGTATACCCTTGGAGATGGTATTACTAGTAATAAATAGACAAAACCCAAATCCTTATTTACTTTGTCACGTTGAAAATTTCGCTAGTGTACTCAAACCCCAAAATAATAGTACTAAAACAATTAGCAAAAAAAGTAAATTAAAGAGTTACCAAAATTGATGAAGACCTCAGGAAAGGAAGAGAGGAAGCCGCGGGCGGAGGCCGGGGCGACCTCCGCCGTGTAGACGGGCGCTATCATGAGAGCATAGCCGACGCCTATGCCGGCAACGAAGCGGCCCACCATGAGGAAGGCGTAGTTGGTGGCGAATCCCATGAGCAGCGCGCCCACGAAGAAAATAGCTCCGGCGAAGACGATTGTGTAGCGGCGGCCCAGCCAGTCGGAGGTCCGGCCCGCGGCGGCGGAGCCGAGAAGCGAGTAGATATTGATAATTCCCATTATCACCTCTTTTTGTACGTCAGTCATATGTATTTCTTTCTTTATGTAGATTATGGCTCCGCTCATTATTCCTACATCTGCACGTAGCAAAATATTTTAATTAATTTGTATTGTGAAAAAAGCAAAAAATTAGTAAATATTGCAACTAATTATTGAAGAGAATTTTTGTAAAGGAAATTGATGTACCATATCCAAGTAAGATGGAGGTCATGGAGGCCAAGAAAGCACAAGCCAAAGCATATTTGTTTCTCTTTGGTTTTATGGGTGTGGGAAGTTGGGATTCGATGGCGGTGGCGGCACCGTTATTCTCCGGCCCCTTTTCAGCCATGAGAGTGACAGTGTTAGATGGGTTTTAAAATTGGAATTTTGGTGGTTAGGATAAGAGGCTTTGGTGTGAGTGGTGCATGTGGGATGGATTTATATAGAAGAGAGAGAGGAAGACGAGACTCTTTCTTGGACTTGTTATAACATGTTTTTCTTTTTTATTACTACTACTACTACTACTATTATTATTATTATTATTATTATTATTATTATTATTATTATTATTATTATTATTATTATTATTATTATTATTATTATTATTATTAATTTGGTATCGATTGCGTATAGTAGTACTCCATAATCCATATACTTTCATTATACTATTAAATATATTGACTTCGACCAGTTGACCACATTTGCAATGAGTTTTAAAAGTAATTTAAATGAGTATGAGAAATATATTGTTCAAAGTTGTTAAAAAGAAAACATAGCATGTTATATGAGATGATTTGCATGCTTAATAAGCATAATAAGATAACACAAGATAATTAATTAGAGTAAGATGTGCTTTAAGATAAAAATGAGCTTTAAGTGCCTAACATGAGGATAAAGTAGGTCATGAAATAAAGTGAATGATTGTATATTTAGTGTTTTGTCAGAAAAAAAAATGACTCAATTTAGTTAGAACATCCAAAAAAGAAATACAATTCAACTTAGTTGGAACAAGGAGTATTACTTTTTATTAGAGGGTAATACTAATGAGATATTTCCAATTAAACAAAATGTTGAAGCCAAAAAGTAATTAAAGAAATCATGCGAACTTTGCTTCATCTTCTAAATCACTTCCCCTTTCCCACTCTCTCCTTCTTCCGCTCCTCATTTCAATCTTCTGCAAATTCATACTATCCCCACCACTCAACCCTTCGAAGCTTTGCAGTTATGGCCGATGACCTCGTCAGAGGAAACGTGCTCCAAAACGGCATCGCTCTCATCACTCTCGATCGCCCCAAAGCTCTTAATGCCATGAATTTAGGTTTCATCGTATTTATTTCGCGGCTAGTTTTCCTTTCTTATATTTTGATTTGCATTTAGTAATAATTATTGGAGCTTAATTTGAAATCTCTAGGAATTTGTCTACTGATTTAGTGTGTTAAATTCAAGTGTCTCTTCATTTGTGCCATATGTAATTGCTGCTAACCGTGGGATTTATTTGATTCTATGTAGATATGGACGTCAAATATAAGAGTTACCTTGATGAATGGGAATTGGACCCGAGAGTGAAGTGCGTTTTGGTTGAAAGCAGCTCATCTCGCGCATTCTCAGCAGGTCACAGAGCTGTTTTTTGCAATTTTACCTCAATCATTCTAGGAACTCGAGTCAATTCAATAATAGACACTTTTGAATATTCTTGGATCAACAAAATGTATACGACGTATATGTTTTCACTACCTCAGTGTTACACATTTTAGAAGATTATTAGTACTACTATGATATTCATGTATGACATAAAGCCCCATAAATTGAGCAAACCCAAGGGCTAAAACCCCTACTCGAAATAAGAAGGCAAAAGCAACACACTCAAGTAAAATGACAGATTTGCCCTCGCCAGAGCCCTATATTTACACACCACCACTTTAATTCCGGATTTGGATTTGCCCTTCATTTTCGCTCTTCTTTTCCTCAAATTCCTTAAGCGCAGTCCTCCATTTAAAAAATGTCCCAAACAAACCCTCCATCTCCTCCAGCGTCTTCCCCTGCGTCTCAGGGTACAATGCGTAAAAAAACAGAAATGCCACCACCGCAACCCCACCGTAGAGGAAAAACGTCCCTCCAAATTTAATCGCATTATGCATGGATATAAACGTCATTGAAATCACTCCGCTGGTGACGCGATTCACCGCGACCGCTATGCTCGCACCCTGCGCTCGCAGCCTCAGAGGAAATATCTCCGAGGTGTAGACCCACGTGATGGGCCCCAACCCGATGGAGAAGAACGCCACGTAGGTTAAAACCATTGCTATGGAGAGAGCCAGGGCCCACACCACCTTCCGATCCGAGTGGTCAACAACGGTCAGCCCGATCCCGAGCGCCATGCTGGACACGATCATCCCTGCTACGCTGGACAAAAGCAGCGGCCTCCTCCCGACCTTATCCAAATAGAAGGTGGCGACCAAGATGAAGATTGTCTTGGTGAATCCGACGGCCATGGTGGCGAGCAGTTGGTCGGTGTCGGACTTGAGCCCGGCCTTCTTGAAGATGTCCGGGCCGTAGAGGACGACGGAGTCGATGCCGCTGGCCTGCTGGAAGAAGTGGATGCCGGCGCCGCAGATGAGGATGTGGCGGACGGCGGGGGTGGGGTGGAGGAGCATCTCGCGCCAGACGCCGCTGCCGTGGCTCTTTTTGGAGACGGCCATCACGTCGTCGGTGCAGTGCTCGGGGATGCCGGCGGCTTCCTTGATCTCGGCGAGGCGCTGCTTGGACTCCGCCGGGGAGTCGGAGGTTTTGTCGAGCACGCGCTTGGCGTCGCCGAGGCGGCCCTGCATCACGAGCCAGCGAGGGGACTCCGGCATTGCGAGGACGCCGAGGGCAATGAAGACGGCCGGGATGCAGCCGATCCCGAGCATGAGTCGCCATCCTATGTGGGTGGGGAGCTTTGAGAAGCCGTAGTTTGAAACATAGCCAAGTAATATGCCTGTGGATGAATATAAATATTACTAAAAAACAACAATATAATATTTGCGCCATTCTAAGTGACTCGTTACTTAATGGTGACTAAGTGACTCGTTATTTAACGATAGTTTGGGACGATCAAAAATAAAATACAATTCAATTAATTAGTTTAAAACCTATATGTATTAAATTAAAGTGATTTTAAATCGTAGAAGTAAATAACATTATTTCTTATTTTCTTCCTTTTTCATATGGCAAATGAACATAGTACTACTTATTTTCTCCTTTTTTATATAGGTAGATGGGCATAAATTTAAAGGCCGGAGTAACATCACGATAAACTCAAACTCATGACTTTTGTCTACGTGCTGTATTATTCTGTCGTTAGACCAACCCGACACATGATATGTTCATGCTGAATTTTCTTCGACTATATTTTTCACTTATTATTGATTTTCGAGGTGTCCATGGAGATGTGCACGCGTGTCTTTGCAAGATGTGGGCAGATGATTAATTGGACCCATGAAATGCAGAATTTTCTTCGATTTAAAATATGAGGCTAGAAAATATGTCTCCTTTTCGGAACCGAACCTTAACCTTATTTTTTCAGTTTTCGGTTAACCGAAAACCGAAAAAATAAAGTTCGGTTCTTGGTTAACCAAGAACCGGGAGCCGTTTTCCCAAGCCTACTGTCGATGACTAAACTAAATGACAAGATTGCATATTTCTCAATGCATTAAATACACTAAAAATGATTAAGTTTAAGCTAATTTCGGTTCCGGTTCTAACTTAGAATCGAAAGGTTAGAACTGAATAACCGTTATTTTCTAAATATTTAATTTTTATATATTTATTTTAGTTTTATTATTATTGCTTTAGAGCACTCCCAATGGAGTTCCCTAAAAACTCCCTTATTTCTCCCTAACTCCTGCCACATCAGCGCCACATCAGCACCAAAATTTATCCCCAGTTTTTAGCCAAGTGCTACATTGGTTTCTCCCTTATTTCTCCCTTATTTCTCCCTAATTTCTCCCTAAAAACTCCCTTAATTATCGCCGATTATCGCCGAGCGTCGCCACAGTGGCCGGCGATCGCTCGGCGATAATCCGGCGTTAGAACGCCACTCGGCGAAGCAACGGCAACATTATCGCCGAATTATCGCCGACTTCGCCACAATGGCCGGCGATAATTCGGCGATAACCGGCGATTTATCGCCGAGAATTCGCCACCTCCATTGGGAATGCTCTTAGAAAAGTAAAAATTAGTTTGATGAATGACGCTGGTTTATATTGGTTTTGGACTTAGTTTTGTAAACTTTGTCGGAATTTTGGTTTTTGGTGATGGAATGGAATCATGGTTTTTGTCCTTTTGATTTCACGACTTATTACTTAATGTATTATATTGCACTTGAGTTCGGTTCCTTCATTGGAATCGAAGATCGAACCGATCGTTCCTTGAGGAACCGAACCGACTAAAGGTTCAGTTTTGGTTTTGGATTTTGGAAAAAATAGGAGTCGGTTAATCAACTAATCGATTTGGTCGGAAGCGAACCGACCAAATTTCCACCCCTAATCGATAATCGACAGGCTGAATAAATTAAGTTTACAAAATCTTTCTAACAGCCTAAAACAATTGGAGAAATTCAAACAAATCGTTTCCTACAGTGATTCGTTGAATATTCTTCCGTAAAATAACCCGAACTGAAATAAAATAATCTCAACTCAATGAAACTTGTCATAGACTTAATTAAATGTACACGTAATATTGTTCCTAAAATTGTATAAATATAAACAAAATTATATGTATTGCATAGTACTCATAGACAAGATATACCAACTATTTTAAACATATATAAACTGAATCCACTATTAACAAATTGTGCTTCGGCAACTATTTTTTTTATAAATATTGTTTAACATTGTCCTTACTCACAACAAAACCAATACGTATATTTAGAAATTGAATATTAAATATTTTCTAAAAAAAAAAGAAATTTAACGTTCATATTTAGAAACCCATATGAAATAAACTAATCTTTAGTTCCGTAACCTATCCAAATTCGTTTGTGTGGAGTAGTATTTTCTCAAATGACTGATGCATATTTTTTCCTTATAGAAGTAATTCAAAAAAAATTTTAAGCTCGTCTTTCCTAAAAGAGTTGTATACCTTTACCTATTAGAACATAAGTACTTATTACTTACTCCCTCCGTCCACCAAAATTTGTCCTATTTTTATATTTCCGTCTGTCCCCTAAAATTTGTCTCATTTCACTTTTACTATTTTTGGTAGTGGACTCCATATTCCACTAACTCATTCCTACTCACATTTTATTATAAAACTAATATATAAAAGTAGGATTCACAATCCACAAACTTTTTCAACTCACTTTCCATTACATTTTTTAAAACCCGTGCCCGGTCAAACCGAAACGAATTTTTGTGGACGGAGGGAGTAATAAATAGACAAAACCCAAATCCTTATTTACTTTGTCACATTGAAAATTTCGCTAGTGTACTCAAACCCCAAAATAATAACTAAAACAATTAGCAAAAAAAAGTAAATGAAAGAGTTACCAAAATTGATGAAGACCTCCGGGAAGGAAGAGAGGAAGCCGCGGACGGAGGCCGGGGCGATCTCCGCCGTGTAGATGGGCGCTATCATGACCGCATAGCCGACGCCTATGCCGGCAACGAAGCGGCCCACCATGAGGAAGCCGTAGTTGGTGGCGAATCCCATGAGCAGCGCGCCCACGAAGAAAATAGCTCCGGCGAAGACGATTGTGTAGCGGCGGCCCAGCCAGTCGGAGGACCGGCCGGCAGCGGCGGAGCCGAGTAGCGAGTAGACATTGAGAATTCCCATGATCACCTCTTTTTGTACGTCATTCATAGGTATTTCTTTCTTTATGTAGATTATGGCTCCACTCATTACTCCTATATCTGCACGTAGCAAATAATTTTAATTAATTTTTTTTGTGAAAACAGCATAAAGTTAGTAAATATTGCAACTAATTAATGAAGAGAATTTCTGTAAAGGAAATTGATGTACCATATCCAAGTAAGATGGAGGTCATGGAGGCCAAAAAAGCACAAGCCAAAGCATATTTGTTTATCTTTGGTTTTATGGGTGTGGGTAGTTGGGATTCGATGGCGGCGGCACCGTTATTCTCCGGCCTCTTTTCAGCCATGAGAGTGGCGGTGTTAGATAGGGTACTTGAAATTGAAATTTTGGTGGTTAGGATAAGAGGTTTTGGTGTGTGTGGTGCATGTGGGATGGATTTATATAGAAGAGAGAGAGTGGGAATGTGAACAAAATACCATGTAATTAAATCAAACTTTTAACTATTTGAGCTCAGTCATTGTATAAGGTCAAAGATCATTATAGCCAATTGTTCACGTCATCTATCAATCCTTAATGAGATTTAGACGAGACTCTTTTCTTGGACTTTTCTTGGACTTGTTATGACATGTGTTTTTTTTTTTGTTTTATTATTATTATTATTATTATTATTATTATTATTATTATTATTATTATTATTATTATTAATAATAATAATAATTTGGTATCGATCGCGTATAGTAGTACTCCATAATCCATATACTTTCTTTATACTATTAAATATATTGACTTCGACCAGTTGACCACATTTGCAAGTGAGTTTTAAAAATAAGAGCGAGCTGCACCAGAGGGTCCTAACTTTTCGACTTGTTTCACCGGATACCCCTAACTTTAAAAAATCCCATCAGAGGTATCTAACAAAATATATAATCACAAACCTTGTGTTTTTTGCCATTTTACGGACGAAAATGCCCAAATTGGCTGAAGGGCAATTTAGTCTCTTTACGAACAAAACCTGCATTATTCTGAAACCCTATTCTGCACACCTACTTACTGCAATGCAAGCAGATGTTAAAAAAGCATAGACTCTATTTTTCCATTCTCCTATTTTCTTTCTTATTCTCCTCTCTAATAATTTATGTTCTTATTCTCCTCTCTAATAATTTTTGTTCCTATTCTCCTCCGTAATAATTTCTGTTCTTATTCTCTTTGTGAACCCCAAGCATCACCATACCTAACTCGACCTTCTTATTTCTTCTGTTTGTTTTTTGTCAGTTGTAAAGTTTGCGATTTTCCTTTCCCTTTAGACTGGTAGATTGATTGGCGGCAGCGAGTTAGGGGTTTTATTTGCAATTGTATTTGGTAGGGTTACGGTGGTATCCACATTTTAGGGGATTTCTTTTGAGCGAGCAATAGTGATTTGTTGTTGATGTTTTTTAGAATATCATTCAAATTAATTTGCAATTCTTGGTTGAATTTTATTTTGGCAAGTCAAGTCAGGTTTTGTAGGGTTACAGTCGGGCTTCTGGAATTTTATTTTGCAATTCTTTGTTGAATTTTATGGTTGTTGGGAGTTGGGCATCTGGAATAATGATTTTATGTTTTCTGCAAAATTTCGGCGACGTTGCAATGCTGATCTGAAATTTGTAATATTGAATTGAATTCAGGCCGTGTTGCAATGTCTTCTTCTTCTCAGTCTTTCGGGTCAAGCTTCAATTGGAATTGGCCTCGTCCCGAAATTGTGAATTGTAACCACGATCTTGAGGCTGAGCTTGTGACATCTAAGACGGCTGCTAACCCGGGTAGACGTTACTATCGCTGCCCAATATGGAAGGTTAAAATCATGTATTTTTTTTGTTTTTCCATTTTTTTATTGGCAGAAAGTTTAATGACAAAGTAGTATGCAGGAAGATGATTGCAAGTATTTTCGATGGGTTGACGCGAGTCTATCCCCAAGCCAAGACAGTTACTTTCAGAGAGTGAAACTTGAACGAGACCAATTCGAATCTGAGCTTAGAGCCAAATAGCTATTTGAAGGTGTTCTGCAAGAGAAATTGCACATGAAAACCGATGATTTTGAAGCCTTGAAGTTACAACTGGCCATGAAAACTGAAGAGTGTGAAGCATTGACACTACAAATTACTAAGACAGCAACTACTTCCCGAAAGTTAAAGATCACAATCTTGTTGTTATGCTTTGTAATTTTTCTACTGTTATAAGCTATGTTGTGTTTTCTAACATATGACGAATGAAGTTACAGGAAGTTAAGTATTATACTATGACTTCAATCTAAATCACGATTGAAGTTTTTCAAGAATGACTGAAATCACGAATGAAGTTACGAAACTATGACTGAAATCACAAACTATGTCCTCAATTGAAAAACCCCCGACAAAATAGAGTAAGTACTCTATCACATGCCATCAAAATATATCATCAATGCCACCATAATACTAGTGTAATTTGCTATAAATCACTGCCACAAAAATCAACCAAAATACTAGAGTAATTTGCTACAAATCACTGCCACAAAAATTAACCAAAATACTAGTGTAATTTGCTACAAATCACTGCCACAAAAATTAACCAAATACTAGAGTAATTTGCTACAAATCACTGCCACAAAAATTAACTAAAATACTAGAGTAATTTGCTACAAATCACTGCCACGAAATATATCATCATCGTTAACATACATATCATATAATCACTGCCACAAAATATTAACCAAATCCAAAAACCACTAGTTTTGTGACATACGAACACTGAAACCATCCCAAAAAAACACCAAGTTTTTAGAGTAGGTAAGACAGTCAATCTTGATCACCGCGGCGGCCACATCGCTGAGGATGAGTCCTGGCCGTGGTCCGCTGAGGCTGAGTCCTGGCCCTGGTCCGAGTGCTAGGTCCCGGATCCGAATCATTAGGCTGCAATAATATATATCAGAAGTGAGCGTACGAGTGGACAATATAGTTGTAGATGCTTATAGTACCTGTTGGCATTGGCGATTGTTTGACGATTCAGGCAAAGTACTCTCACCACTCTCACGCGACCCAACCTCAGACCGAGCATTTGTCCGAGGATCATTGCTGCATGTCCTCCTATTATGACCTTCCTGACCGCAACGGCGACATTTCATCACGAAGGTTCGTCATAGTGACTCACCTCCGTCCGCATGAAGATGAATCTGGGGCTCCTCACGCCTCAGTTTCTTCGGCCTACCACGCTGTCGCTTTGACCTGGGGGGCGCCAGTTCCAAAGAACCGTAAGAACTCTTCGGCCAGTTGTCCACCCCATTGATTGGGTAAAGGACATTCTCGTACAGCATGATCATTGTTGACTTCAAATAATAACGGGAGACGTATCGCATCACATCCTCGCCATTCTTGTTGATTGTTGCAATAGCATGAGTGCATGGGATTCCGGTTAGTTGCCACAATCTGCAAGAGCATGTAAAAGAGGACATGTTGACAACATATTGGCTAGACGGCCCTGTTACTTGGTACGAAGACTCTCCATTCCATGTAGCCCTCCACGATGAAGCCCGCGAGTACCACTTATCCACAATCTCCTTGATAACAGGAGGGAATGTGTTGTCGTAGTTTTTGATCCACTGGCCTCTGATCTGAATTCTTTCCATCTGAATCGTTCGAATGTCTTCCAACATGCTGATAATTGCTTTATCTCGAGCCAATGCAACCTTCGAATTGAATGTCTCACAGATGTTGTTTAGGAGCACATCACAACAAGTATGTGGAGAGAAAAATGCCTTCACCCACTTTTCTTTGGGAGCAACTCCAGAAAGCCAATGATGTGCTTGTAGATACTCGGTCTGCAAAGCATCCATCTTATCCACATAATGTTCGATAGTGGTACTCGCGGCAATATCCCACAATCGCTCTTTGAAATTTTCCCCGACGAACCGCTTCTTGAAATTGTTGTATATGTGCTGAACACAGAATCGATTCTCGCTCTGTGGGAATTCCTCAACAATCACCTTTGCAAGACCCTGCCCATCGAATAGAACACAAACATTAGCACAAAATCACATTGACCATACATAATGTAATAATAAAATCATATAAAAAAATAAATCACAAACGAAGTACATTATGTAATAGTGAAATCACAATGGTGTTGGGGTTTGTATACTAAAAGATGCTTCGAGCGTACATGCCATTTGTACAGTCAGCTTGTGCATGTATACGAGAAACGCCACGTCCTCTTGTTTACCTATTTATGAGAATAAGTAATATAATATAATGGTTTATTATTGAAATATAATAAACAAGTCTAAGGTTTTTTACTAAAAAGGTCAAGTAGGGAAATTCGATGAATCTCCTCATGAGTTTTCTAGTAGGGGACTTGGCCAGATCTAGTAAGAAGAAAAACGTATTCACAACCTAGATAGGCTTTTGCTACCTATTGGTACGGTTGCGGTGTTTGTGATAATTCTCTCTTACCTAAGAAGAGATTAGTAACACCGCTGTGGTAAAGCACTGAAAGGATCTGTCACGACCGCATTTTCTAAGGATAGAAAACACGATGAATCGTGACTAGGGGAGGATAAAAGAAAGGGAAAAACAACGAAACTCGACCAAAGCTTAAATAATTGGGAATAGCTCAAATAAAATCAAGTATCTCAACAATCAACAACTCAAAAGAATATTATCTCAACAATTGACAACTCAAATAAACAATATTCAGCGGAAGCATTCGAGAGAAGAATAATACTATGTATGAAGACATAATATATTCGAGATCTTTTATTTGTTATCTTCTTCACTTTTATGCTCAACACCCACCGCGCTCGTCACAGCTCAACCTGCACATTTTAAAAAGAAATGCAGGGCTGAGTACTTGATGCACTCAGTGGACTCTGTTGGGGTTTGTATACTAAAAGATGCTTCGAGCGTACATGCCTTTGTACAGTCAGCTTGTGCATGTATACGAGAAACGCCACGTCCACTTGTTTACCTATTTATGAGAATAAATAATATAATATAAATGGTTTATTATTGAAATATGATAAACAAGTCTAAGGCTTTTTACTAAGAAGGTCAAGTAGGGAAATTCGATGAATCTCCTCATGAGTTTTCCAGTAGGGGACTTGGCCAGATCTAGTAAGAAGAAAAACGTATTCACAACCTAGATAGGCTTTGGCTACTGATACGCCCGGATTTTGCACTGTTTTAAGGCCATTATTTGGTCCGTTTTTGTCATCAAAATCACTCTACATGTCCATTATTTGCATATTCTATACATTTTGGTATTTTGACGTGTTTTGTGAGAAATGTGCATATTTGAGCCGAAAAGGGGAGTAAAAACGCATAGTCTGGAAATCTGGAGTCAGACGGCGACCAGCGACCGCCGCGAAGTTGTACGGCGACCGCCGGCGCCCGGCGGTCAAAGCTATGTGGCGGCCCGCCTCGGAAATTTACGCTAGGAGAAGAGTCTCGCCCGGCGACCGCCGGAGGACATGTGGCGGTCCGCCACCGAAGGGTCAGAGTCTCTGGACTCCAACGCGGCAACCGCCGGCCAAGGTGCGGCGGCCCGCCGGAGAAAGGCGGCGAATCCGACCAGCCCTAGATTTGCTCCAAGATTTACCAAATTTTGAAGATCTTTTCCTTCTATGATGAGGAATAATCTTCCCCTATAAATAGGACCTCAAGCTTCATCAAGGAAAAAGGAGTTTTTTTTTCCGACACACAACAAGAACACATTCATAGAGATCAAAAGCTAGACTACTTCAATTGTGCAAGGAGTTGGAGAAGGATTTCAAGAACATCAAGAACGACAAGGATTCAACCTACGGGTTTTATTTGCTTTAGTTTTATGTTCAAATTGCTTTCCCTTCAATCTATGTTTTTAGTTTATTCAGTCATGTGTAACTAAACTCATAGGATTCTAGGGATGTGTTAGTAGCAACTTTGGTTATACAATTCCGTTTTCTATTTAATATCCGTTTTGTTTTTACTTTGTTTCTTCCCTAAGTTAATCATGATGCTTCATAATTGAGTGACACAATTATGTATGATTCAATACAACTTGCTTCATAACTGTGACAGAGTTCTAGCGAGTTAGATCCACTTAGTAGACACTACAGTTAGCTTCCTTTAATACGGCACTGCTAATTGAGAGTGAGGACTTTTCAAGGGTCTTAGGAGCTTTTTGGAGTTACGTGTTAGGATTGACAACCCTAATGTTAGTAATCAACGTTTGTATCGCATGAGCATAAGCTAGGTGACTCGTCCTTTCAAAGTATTAACTGTGCTAGGGTATTGTAGTTTGGAATTTGTATAACCATTAAAGCGAAAGCACATCCCTGGAATTCCCCTTATCTCTATACTTTTCTCTCCGTGATTTGCTTGTTTTTAGTTGTTTACTGTTTTTAATATTTACTGTTTTCAAAAAGTTTCCAATAATTCTTGCTTCTCCAGATAGTAATTGAGTTATAGTAGAAGATAGACACTTTGTGTACATCTTCTCCGTGTTCGATACCCGGTACTAACCTTTTGCTATACTATACCTACTCTGTATACTTGCAGGTATTTATAGTGCAAATAAAAAGTGCATCAGCTACCTATTGGAACGGTTGCGGTGTTTGTGATAATTCTCACTTACCTAAGATGAGATTAGTAACACCGGTGTGGTAAAGCACTGAAAGGATCTAATCCGAAATGTATTCTTTATTGCTATCTACTGAAATAATATATTTCAAGAAAAGTTTAGTATTTTCTAGTCTATGATATTAATATCAATATTGTTTATTCAATCAAACGCCACTTTGACTTATCAATATGTGAGAGTTTGTACGTAACTCAAGTTTATGATATCTTGGGTGGTAGTAATTGAATAACATGAAGGTATTGGAATATTATTTCATACAATTCGCGTGCTCAGTGTGGTATGATTAAATCCCTAAAAGGGTGATCCCCAATGAGGTGTTTGAAAGAGGAATTTATTATTCAGAAATCTGCGCAGTTGGAATTTATTCCACGAATAATAAATAAAGTTTCAAACTAGAAAAACTCTTTGGAGAATTAATTTAATTCTAGTCACATAGCAGACAAAAGAATTAAATTGATGGGTCAAGATAATCTTAAACGCGGGAAATATTATAAAATAAAATGGACCCAAGTTATTTGTAATTTGGTGATTTAAGTGGGAGTGCAATATTATTCTTTAGTGGAACAAAATAATATTCCATTGATAATATATTAAATCATGGGTCATTTGATTTAATTAGTAATTTATCCAATGGGTGAGCCCAACACTTAAGTCCTTCCATGGATCCCCAACCTAGCCCAACAAGTCCATTATAAATAGTGATGAGATGTGGAAACCCTAGCACACCATAAGTTACACCCTAAACCCTAACCCTAGCCGCCGATCACTCGGCCTCTCTCTCTCCTTCTTGCCTCGATTTTCGAGCCATAGAACAAGAGATCTAGGGTTTTTGGTTTGTTCTAGTCTTGTTCATTCTAATCCATAGAATTGAATCGAGATAGATAGATTGGTGTAGTGTTCTTCCTAGATCTCATCAAGACTATTTTGATTGTTCGAGATCCGCCCACACGGATGAGTAATCAAGGACTAGGGAATAGGTTGGAAGATTCACGGTCGATAAACCAAGGATCTCCGGGTGGTGCAGCTAGCAACTTCGATCCTATGATGGATCAAAATGAGGTAACAATCGAATCTACATCAAATTGCATGATTATGCGTTTATTTGATGTTATATCTATAGATCTATGTTAAATGCATGAAATTGGAGTCGAATGCATAATCACCTAAATAGATCCGTTCTAGGACCTGTTTGGTTTCCGTGTCTTCCGCTGCGGTAGTCCCAACAACTGGTATCAGAGCCAATTTTTAGGCTCTGATTATGTATTTGATTAATTGAATTTTTCGAAAATTATAGTGTTAAAACTTGGGATTTTCGAAAATAATGCAATATGTGTTGGATCTATGTTTTTCTTGATTTTCTTTTCGGATCTATGATAAGATGTTCTAGATCGATGAAAGAATATTATGGATCTTGGATTTTATTCAAGTTTTTCACAAAAATATTCTAGATCTATGATGAACATCATTAGATCTATATATTCTAAGTAATATATACTAGATTATATGTTTGTTAATTACATATATGTATGTGTTTAAGTGAATATATGTTTTTGAATCAAGAAATAAAGTGGTCCATGATTGAATACTTGGATTGATGAAAGAATATTATGAATCTTGAATTTTATTCGAGTTTTTCACAAGAATATTCTAGATCTAGCAAGTATTCTTAGATCTATAGTTTTATGTTCTTAATATGCAAGAATAATTTAAATTGCTAAATGCTAGATGTTTAAATATGCATATTTGATATGAACATAAAAGATTGTTACAAATTAAGAAACGATTAATTAAGATTTAAGATCGCGGTCAAGCGTAGCGACCGCGATGAATCAAGTTAATTAATTGAAAACGAATAATTGAACGCAAGGGTTTAAACCCTAGATGTGTTCTAGAACCGGGCTGCCTTCATCGGGGATCCGAGATCTAGATCCGGTGAGAAGAGGCAGCGGCGATCTGCATCGGCTCCGGGCAGCCCTCGCGGTTGCAGATCCGAACAGCAGCTGCGTCGTCGACGGACAGCGGCTGCGCAGCCGCGTGACAGCAGCGGTACTGATGAAGACAGGCAGCCGTGGATCCTTGTTGATCCAGCAGCGGCAGCGGCGTCTTCAAGGGGTCAGCGGGCAGCAGCTCCGGCAGCGGCAGTGTCTCCAGGCAGCGAGCTCCAGCAGCTACGTCGTCTTCGGGCGACGGTGGAGGGGCTGACCAGCGACAGCCACAGTCAGCGGCTGCGCTGTCTTCGGACAGCAGCGGCAGCCGTGAGGTCTGCAGCGTCGGAGGCCGCGAGGAGCTGCGCAAGCAGCGGTCTTCGTTGCCAAGCGTCGGTGGCTGCTCCAGTGGGAGCGGCAGAGACGGACGGTGGCGGGCAGCGGTGGCGGTGGCTGCTGCAGTGGGAGCAGCGGCAGCAGTCGCGGGAGGCGGCGGTGGTCGGGCGCGGCTGTAGCAACTGCTGCGAGGCCCGTGGCGGCCCAAACCCTAATTAGGGTTTTGGGTTGCATCGTCTCGTCGTCTCGTTTTTCGTTTTCGTGTTTTTGTTTCTTAAGGCACAAGTTATTTATAATTGTGGTTTAAAATCCTAAACCTAGAATAATTAAATATCTTGTGGTAATTAGAATGATTTTGTAATTAAATCAAGATTCTAATTTAAAAGAGAATAATTGTCTTCTTTAAAATTGTCAATTGAATTAATTAGGTCAAATAAATTGATTTAATTTGTTAATTAGTTGATTTTGATGGATTCTTTCCATCTAGATAATATCAAGATAATTAACATAAGGGAATTCAATTTTGATTGATCTAAATTTTGGCTTTTCCATAATAGAATGGAATTTTAAAGAATATTCTCACTATATGCTTTCATGTTTTAATTTTACGGTTTAATTGAAAATTGTCTACATTTTAATTGGTGTGTTATGGAATTATTTCCTAGATATATACCTAAGGAAAAGACATGAGTTTTTCAATTGTTTTAAACCTTCAAAATTTTCGAAAATTACATGTATAATAATTGGATGGATTTTAATTGGAATCCTATTCCTAGTTTGAATTTTGTCTTTAATATGATGTAGGTGAATTTTATTTCATCTAGATAACATCGGTTTAATTAAAGAAGTGAAAAATTCATTTGGCATTAACATGCTACTTAAATCCTAAATTATTAAAGTGTTAAATAATTAATTGGATTTTAATTGGAATTCAATTCCTAGTTTAATTTGAATTTTATCTTTAATTTTGATGAAGATGAATTTGTTTCATCTAGATAACATCAAATGTGATTTAAAGGTATGAAAATTCATAGAGCATTAATTTTGCTATTAAAATCCTTAATTATTTATTAAGTTGGATTTTGTCTTTAATTTTGATGAAGGTGAATTTTATTTCATCTAGAAAACATCATTTTGAATTAAAGATGTAATAAGATTCTTCTTGTCATGTAATTTTATGAAAGCTAAGAGAAATTTAGTTCTCAAATTTAATTGGTGTGTTTTAAATGGATTTAGTCTTAATTGGATAAATGCGGATTTATATATCCAAGTGGACATTTTAAATTGAGACTTAGCTAATCTTTCTCTCTTCTAGCTCCCTCCGTCTGCTGTCTCCAATCTGAATCCCGTCGGCGAGATCGACGGTTCAGCTCCACCTCCGCATATTTAAAATCTCAAATCCTTCACTCTTTGCACAGTGCCGCTGCACTCTTCTTCTCTCTCAACCTCAGCACCGTCTCCTTCCTCTTTATGTATCAACAATGGCGCAGCCATTCCACTCTCCCTCTCTCTTTAATTCTACCGACATCTCCGATCCAAAATCAAAAGAGAACTCGTTTCCCTCCTTCTTTCAAGTCGACGTTGCCCCAACTCTCTCACTCTTTTCGTCTCTCCGTCGCCGTTCACTGTTGCAGCAAGCACCGCCGCGGTCGCCTTCACTAGCATATCTTTCACTCATCTCTGCCACAGTGCCGCTGCTGTCAAAGTGCCGCCGGCGTCGTCGCTGCTGCTCCAGATCGAGACAGCCGCTATCCACCCTCAGTCGTTGCTGCTGCTGTTCGGGATTCATCGAGCGTACGAGCAGTGCCATCGCTGTCCAGATCAGCTTCGCACCGCCGCTGTCATTCCTCCATCTATCATTGTCGCAGAACTAACTTTGCTTCTCCGCTGTCGCTCCATCTCCAGCCCACTCTCTTTGATCCGCCAGCCCCTCGCTGCGACACCGCCGCCGCCGCTGCCTCCTCGGAGTTTCATCAGCGCGTTGCTGCTGTTGCGAGGCTGCTGATCGGAGTAGGAGTCGTCGCCGTCCAGCCCCGCTGTTGGAGCTTTTGCAGCCTTCTTCTCAACACGGCACCACCGCCTTTCTCTCTTTCCTAACTCTCTCGGTTTTCTTTGGTAGGGTTTTGGAAGAAGGATGTAACTTGTGAAATTGGTTTTGCCTGGTGAACATGGAGAGGATATATATGTGTTGGTAATCTCTAAATAGATTTGGCTAGTTTGTTCCTATTTTTCTGCATAGTGCAGTTTTCATTTTGTTCGGCTGATTAGGTTTCGAAAAGAAAAAAAGGAATTGGGCTCCCATGAAAAATTCCATGCTGATTTGGGTTTCTAAAATAAGTTGGGCTCAACCCAAAAAGAATTAAATAATCGCTATAGGCCTAGATTGTACTCCCTCCGTCCCAAGATAAGTGACTTGTATTCCTTTTTGGAGTGTCCCACTATAAGTGACCTATTTCCATTTTTAGCAAAAAGTCATCTATTTTACTTTATTCTCCACCTACTTTATTCTCTCTTCTCTCCTCTACTTTTCCCTCTCTCATACTTTACTCTCTCCACTTTAACTTATTTAAATACCATTCCTTAAATCCCGTGCCCAGAAGAAGTAAGTCACTTATCTTGGGACGGAGGGAGTATATTGTTTTTCCATCTCAAGAAAGAAAGGTGAAAAAACGGCTTAAAAAAAACGACACATTCTCGAGAACAACTATAAAAAAAAAATTGGAAAAGTCGGGGTGTTACAGGATCTAATCCGAAATGTATTCTTTAATGCTATCTACTGAAAGAATATATTTCAGAAAGTTTAGTATTTTCTAGTCTATGATATTAATATCAATATTGTTTATTCAATCAAACGCCACTTTGACTTATCAATATGTGAGAGTTTGTACGTAACTCAAGTTCATGATATCTTGGGTGGTAGTAATTGAATAACATGAAGGTATTGGAATATTATTTCATACAATTCGCGTGCCCAGTGTGGTATGATTAAATCCCTAAGGGGTGATCCCCAAGAGGTGTTTGAAAGAGGAATTTATTATTCAGAAATCTGCGCAGTTGGAATTTATTCCACGAATAATAAATAAAGTTTCAAACTAGAAAAACTCTTTGGAGAATTAATTTAATTCTAGTCACATAGCAGACAAAAGAATTAAATTGACGGAATAAGATAATCTTAAACGCGGGAAATATTAAATAAAATGGACCCAAGTTATTTGTAATTTGGTGATTTAAGTGGGAGTGCAATATTATTCTTTAGTGGAACAAAATAATATTCCATTGATAATATATTAAATCATAAGTCATTTGATTTTATTAGTTAATTATCTAATGGGTGAGCCCAACACTTAAGTCATTCCATGGATCCCCTTACTAGCCCAATAAGGTCCACTATAAATAATGAATGAAAGGGAAACCCTAGCACACAATCCAAGACAATATTGAGTTTGTGATTGGGTTTCCCTAGATCTCTTCAAGACTATTATTGATTATTCAAGATCCGCCCACACGGATGGATGATCAAGGACTAGGGAATAGGTTGGAAGATTCACGGTCAATAAACAAGGATCTCCGGGTGGTGCAGCTAGCAACTTCGATCCTATGATGGTCAAGAAGAGGTAACAATCGAATCTACATCAAACTGCATGATTATGTGTTTTTGATGTATTATATCTATAGATCTATGTTTATTGCATTAAATTGGAGTCGAATGCATAATCACCTAAATAGATCCGTTAAGGACCTGTTTGTTTTTCGTGTCTTCCGCTGCGGTAGTCCCAACAAGTGGACATACCTTTTTGTTGGTCAGACATAAACACATAATGTGGGCCATTTGCATGCAATTCAAGGTCCTCAGACAAGTATTCCACGAACCACTTCCACTGGACATAACTCTCGACCTCAGTCACGGCCCAAGCAATCGGCCACCAACCATTGTTGGGATCAATTCCCATTGCTGTCATGAGCTGTCCTTTGTACATTCCTCGCAAGAAACAAGCGTCAAAGAATATAATTGGCCGATATAACTGCTTCCATCCCTTTTTCAATGGACCTAGACAGCAGTAGAACCTGAGGAATCTCGGACCCACGACGCCAGAATCCCTCGAACTCTCATACTGTATATGTACGCTGGAATCAGGGTGCATCCGCTCCAATTCGGCTTTGTAGTAGAACAAGTTTCGATATTGGGTAGCCGCGGAGTCGAAAATGCCGTCCAGTGCATGCTCTCTGGCCCCATATGCCTTCATCCTATCTATCTTAAGTCCAAAATCTTCATCCACACATTGTCGTATAGCTGCAAGTGGAATGTGAGAGTTGGCTTTGATCTTCTCCATGTAACGTTCGCCTAGCCACTTTGCCGTCAGCCACTTCTGATCCAACACCTGGGAGCATGTGTGCGCGTGATCGCGTTGCATATTCATCACCACATAATCATGGCCATTGTGTGATTCGAGCTTCCTCAAGTAAACATACCACTCACAGCCTTGCCCTCTACAAATCGCACGAAGTTTGTCGCCGTCATTTCTTTTCACGTGCACCCGCCTTCTGGACATTATTGCGTACTGCCTCAACACATCATAGAAGAAATCTCTATGCTTAAAAACATGACCAGGCTTCCACAACAGAAGCTCATTAGGAAGGAGCTTGAACGGGGTATACTTTATGCCTCTTTTCTTCAAACCCTCCAAATCTTCAAGGTCATCCATATCTTGTAGCTCGTCCACAAGTTCTTCCTCGAAAAGTGGGTTATCTGTCATGTTCATCTTTTCCACATATGGCGAATACTTCCTCCGCCTTTTCTCCCCTGACCCCAGACCCTGTTTGGTCTTCGCGTTCACCCGTCTTGTCTACAATCTCTGGCTCCTGATTCACATGTTGTTGCTGGAAAATGGATTCGTAGTATGAAGTAAACAACTGCTCATCTCGGCACATGCGTGCCAACGAGATAAAATGGTCAACCTCCTCATCTTCATCATCAGTCGGCGGTCCCTCGTTATAGAGATGGCAGTCGTCCGGAACATAATCAAATGATGGAATGTATACCTCCTCCTCTGGAGGTTCTACTTCCGGCCCATCATGTACTTCCGGTTCAACCTGCACTTCGGGTCCAGCTTGTACTTCTGTTCCAACATGTTCCACATCACATTCAATTCTGTGCATTAGCAATTCATCAGAAATCTCGTCGATAATGGGAACTTCCGACTGCGGTTGACATTGAGCTTCGTGAAAAATCCAGGCTCGGCTTGTACACAGTGTTGTCAACTGCCATGCATTCTGGTTCGTCAATGGCTTCAACATGTTGTACATCTTGGCTATGAATTGATTGTTCTATCTGATATAAACACAAAATCACAAATTAACACCGTACATACAACATAAATCACAACTGCATGTGTGTCTCTGACACGTTTTCAGTGTGTTCTATTGGTTCAACCTCATGTTGTAATGCTTGGTGGGTGTGATTTGATTGCCCCATCTGACAAAAAGATAAATCACATATGAATACCAAACATAAAAATCACAAATCACAAACATAGTTCAAAAAGTTGTGTACTAACCTCTGAAACGCTTTTTGGCCCAACATCTGTAACTTTTGCAACATCTTCTTCTACCAAAGGTTGTGTATCTATTACAGATGGGTGAATTGAAGGATTCAACGATTGCCCAACCTCTAAAACACTTTCAGTAGGAGGACTTGACATGGAATCAACTACTAACGGTCTTGGGCTTGGGACATCCTGCAATAGACGCAATATAAAACTTAAATCTCAAGAAGACACAATATTTTAACTCACAATCACAAACAATACCTCAACCTCTTGCACGCATGCATGGACGTCTCCTTGTCCAACAAATCCATCTACTGCATCATTCTCTTCAACCTCCACCACAACAGCTTCGGCTTGTGCTCCTTCTGCACTACACGATGCAAATGCGTCCATCAAATTCTTACGTGCTGCCCCCTCTTCCCTCTTCCATTCCCGACGTTTGTCTTCTAAACTTTTGGTCAAAAACTCTTCAAACTCAACATCCCTAGGGTACCACTCAAGCATCAGTAATGGTGGTGCCGATGGTTTCCTCTGTTCGTCGTCCTGATGTTTCATCCTTTTGGGTTTACGCTTCGGTACAATTGGTTCTGGTTTGTCAATCTCTTCAATGATCACCGTGGTTTTTTACAAGCTTTGACAAATGCTAGAAACCCCTCCGCTTCTTGAGTAAGGCGGCTGTCGCCGTCATCTCCACGACATAAATGTGTACTAGCTTTGTGCTAGTAGCAGCGACTTCGAGAAACGAGGCCATATGAGGATCGTCAATAATGGGCAGCAATGGACCTCCTATGTCAACTCCGTTACAGTCATCACTGTACCTTGGATGAACGTAATAGAACTCACAAATGGTTTTCCTATCATACCTCAACCGTAACACCATACTGGACAGATCTAAAAGCTCGAATTGGTTAATATTGCAAAAATCAAAGTATGTCAAATGCCCCCCAACATACTTCTTCTGTCCATTTATTTCGAACATTGACCCTCCATGATGAAAAGTAACAGAAAACATCCACGGACGATCCTCTGTTAGGGTTTGTATACAGTTAGAAAAATTCCAAAATATCACAAATAGAACTAGAAAAATCCCAAATTAAAACCCTAAAACAATTTCACAAACAAACAATTTTTGGATCCCTAAATCACAGTCAACCCCGGTGCCTTGTAAAGTTTAGTTTAAGTGAACGATTTGTAAAATTTCAAATCTGAACTTACTATATTCATCCTCTGGGACAAAGAAATCCAACCGATGATCGCAGATGGTCCATGTTTCTGGGTCTACGTCGACTATCCTAGGTGATGACGGAGGTGATGGTGACGAAGACGGTGGCGTTGGCGGTGGCGTTGGAGGCTTCTTTTTGCGCCGTGATGACCCGGATGAGGACGCTCCAGCGGAACCTCGCTTCCTTTTTGGAGGCATTGATGATTGATGACAATGGCGAGTCGAAATTCACAGTCGAAAAATGTGGTGAGTGTGCGAGAAGAAAATGTTGAAGTGAGAATGAATTGGAGGGAAATAGGAAAGATAAAAACCAAGTGTTATAATTTATTTTTCAAATATCAATGGAGGTTTAGGGTGGCGTCCGTCTGCATTCTGTGGAACAGAGAGGACAAAGGATTTGATGTGTCTGTCACATCCGGATTCGCGTCATCTACAGTACATGCAGCAGGTGAGAGATGCAGGGGCGGCGTCATAAAATGTCCAGTTTGCCCTTTCAAGCCCTAAGGGTGTTATGGTCCGAAAAAATAAGGTTTGTGATTATATATTTTGTTAGATACATGTGGTTTGATTTTTTTTTTTTGTTAGGGGTATCTGGTGAAACAAGTAGGAAAGTTAGGGCCCTCTGGTGCAGTTCACTCTAAAAATAATTTAAATGAGTATGAGAAATATATTATTCAAAGTTGTTAAAAAAGAAAACATAGCATGTTATATGGGATTATATGCATGCTTAGTAAGCATAATAAGATAACACAAGATAATTAATTAGAGTAAGACGTGCTTTAAGATAAAAATGAGCTTTAAGTGCCTAACATGAGGATAAAGTAGGTCATGAAATAAAGTGAATGATTGCATATTTGGTGTTTTGTCAGAAAAGAAAATGACTCAATTTAGTTAGAACATTCCAAAAAAAATACAACTCAACTTAGTTGGAACAAAGAGTAGTACTTTTTATTAGAGGGTAATACTGATGATATATTTCCAATTAAACAAAATGTTGAAGCCAAAAAGTGATAAAAGAAATCATGCGAACTTTGCTTCATTTTCTAAATCACTCTCCCTTTCCCACTCTCTCCTTCCTCCGCTCCTCATTTTTGATCTTCTGCAAATTCATACAATCCCCACCACTCAACCATTCGAAGCTTTGCAGTTATGGTCGATGAACTCGTCAGAGGAAACGTGCTCCAAAACGGCATCGCGCTCGATCGCCCCTTAATGCCATGAATTTAGGTTTCACCGTATTTATTTTGCGACTGGTTTCCCTTTCTTATATTTTCATTTGCATTTAGTACTCCCCCCGTCCCATTTTAAGAGTCCCGGTTTACCATTTTTAGGTGTCCCACTTTAGGAATTCCAGTTAAATATTCCATAAATGGTATTAGGCCCCACATTCCACTAACATTTTTCCACATACATTTTATTATAAAACTAATATAAAAAGGTAGGACACACATTCCACTATCTTTTTTCACCAACTTTCCTTTACATTTCTTAATACCCGTGCCGAACTCAACCAGAACTCCTAAAGTGGGACGGAGGGAGAAATAATTATTGGAGCTTAATTTGAAAATTTCTAGGAATTTGTCTACTGATTTAGTGTGTTAAATTCGAGTGCATCTTCATCTGTGCCAGATGTAATTGCTGCTAACTGTGGGATTTATTTGATTCTATGTAGATATGGACGTCAAATATAAGAGTTACCTTGATGAATGGGAATTGGACCCGAGAGTGAAGTACGTTTTGGTTGAAAGCAGCTCATCTCGCGCATTCTCAGTAGGTCACAGAGCTGCTTTTTGCAATTTTACCTCAATCATTCTAGGAACTCGAGTCAATTCAATAATAGACACTTTTGAATATTCTTGGATCAACAAAATGTATATGGCGTATATGTTTTCACTACCTCACTGTTACACATTTTAGAAGATTATTAGTACTACTATGATATTCATGTATGGCATAAAGCCCCATAAATTGAGCAAACCCAAGGGCTAAAACCCCTACTCGAAATAAGAAGGCAAAAACAAAACACTCAAGTAAAATGACAGATTTGCCCTCGCCAGAGCCCTATATTTACACACCACCACTTTAATTCCGCATTTGGATTTGCCCTTCATTTTCACTCTTCTTCTCATCAAATTCCTTAAGCGCAGTCCTCCATTTAAAAAATGTCCCAAACAAACCCTCCATCTCCTCCAGCGTCTTCCCCTGCGTCTCAGGGTACAATGCGTAAAAAAACAGAAATGCCACCACCGCAACCCCACCGTAGAGGAAAAACGTCCCTCCAAATTTAATCGCATTATGCAGGGATATAAACGTCATCGAAATCACTCCGCTGGTGACGCGATTCACTGCGACCGCTATGCTCGCACCCTGTGCCCGCAGCCTCAGAGGGAATATCTCCGAGGTGTAGACCCACGTGATGGGCCCCATCCCGATGGAGAAGAACGCCACGTAGGTTAAAACCATTGCTATGGAGAGCGCCAGGGCCCACACCACCTTCCGATCCGAGTGGTCAACAACGGTCAGCCCGATCCCGAGCGCCATGCTGGACACGATCATCCCTGCCACGCTGGACAAAAGCAGCGGCCGCCTCCCGACCTTATCCAAATAGAAGGTTGCGACCAAGATAAAGATCGTCTTGGTGAATCCGACGGCCATGGTGGCGAGCAGCTGGTCGGTGTCGGATTTAAGCCCGGCCTTCTTGAAGATGTCCGGGCCGTAGAGGACGATGGAGTCGATGCCGCTGGCCTGCTGGAAGAAGTGGATGCCGGCGCCGCAGATGAGGATGTGGCGGACGGCGGGGGTGGGGTGGAGGAGGAGCTCGCGCCAGACGCCGCTGCCGTGGCTCTTTTTGGAGACGGCCACAACGTCATCGGTGCAGTGCTCGGGGATACCGGCGGCTTCCTTGATCTCGGCGAGGCGCTGCTTGGACTCCGCGAGGGAGTCGGAAGTTTTGTCGAGGACGCGCTTTGCGTCACCGAGGCGGCCCTGCATCACAAGCCAGCGAGGGGACTCCGGCATTGCGAGGACCCCGATGGCGATGAATACGGCCGGGATGCAACCGATTCCAAGCATGAGTCGCCATCCTATGTGGGTGGGGAGCTTTGAGAAGCCGTAGTTTGAAACATAGCCGAGTAATATGCCTGTTGTGGAAAATTGGTAGTTTTACAATCCGAAAAACTCCCTCCGTCCACAAAAAATAGAGCACAATTATTCATGGAAAGTTTTCAACAAATAATAACCCTACACATCATTCCACTAACATTATTCTCACTTACTTTTTCTTCTTCTCTCTTACTTTTTTCTCTTCTCTTTTACTTTACCAATTCTACATAAAAACCCGTGGCATACACAAATTACTCTATTTTTTGTGGACGGAGGGAGTAGAACAATGTATAAGTATCTTGATACGTAATTAGTACATAAAAATAAGACCTACATTTTACGAATATTTTAAATCGAATTTCTTTTGTAAGTCTTAAAATTCACATCAAATTAAAATGAGATTTGAATAATTGAAAGATAAGAGTTAGTAATAAAAGTTTCCATTGGTAATGACTACTAAGGTATACATGAAGACGTGCACGCGTGTCTTTGCAAGATGTGGGTAGATGATTAATTGGACCCTTGAAATGCAGAATTTTCTTCGATTTAAAATATGAGGCTAGAAAATATGCCTCCTTTTCCGGATTTAATTGACTCAAAATTGGAATCTTTTGTGATATTTTTTTCGACAATGAATCATTTTTAGTGTATTTAAATTATTTAATGCATTGAGAAATATGCAATCTTGTCATCTAGTTTAGTCATCGACAGGCTGAATAAATTAGGTTTACAAAATCTTTCTAAAAGCCTAAAACAATTGTAGAAAATCAAACAAATCGTACTCCTACCTTGATTCGTTGAATATTCTTCCGTGAAATAACCGGAACTAAAATAAAATAATCTCAACTCATTGAAACTTGTCATAAACATAAATATACACGTATGATTGTTCCTAAAATTGTATAAATATCAACAAAAGTATATGTATTACATAGTACTCATCATAGACAAGATATACCAACTATTTTAAACATATATATAAATTGAATCCACTATTAATAATTAAATTGTGCTTCGGCAACTATTTTATTATAAAAAAACTGTTTAACATTGTCCGTACTCACAACAAAACCAATACGTATATTTAGAAATTGAATATTAAATATTTTCTAAAAAAAGAAATTTAACGTTCATATTTAGAAACCAATATGAAATAAACTAATCTTTAGTTCTGTAACCTTTCAAAATTCGTTTGTATGGAATAGTATATTTTTCAAATGACTGATGGATATTTTTTCCGTTAGAAGTAAATCAAAAATCTTTTTAAGCTCGTCTTTCCTAAAAGAGTTGTATACTTTTCTCTATTAGCATATTAACTAAGAGTAGTACTAATAAATAGACCAAACCCAAAACCTTATTTACTTTGTCACGTTGAAAATTTCGCTAGTGTACTCAAATTAAACCCCAAAATAGTACTAAAACAATTAGCAAAAAAAAGTAAATGAAAGAGTTACCAAAATTGATGAAGACCTCCGGGAAGGAAGAGAGGAAGCCGCGGGCGGAGGCCGGAGCGACCTCCGCCGTGTAGACGGGCGCTATCATGAGAGCATAGCCGACGCCTATGCCGGCAACGAAGCGGCCCACCATGAGGAAGCCGTAGTTGGTGGCGAATCCCATGAGCAGCGCGCCCACGAAGAAAATAGCTCCGGCAAAGACGATTGTGTAGCGGCGGCCCAGCCAGTCGGAGGTCCGGCCCGCGGCGGCGGAGCCGAGCAGCGAGTAGACATTGAGAATTCCCATGATCACCTCTTTTTGTACGTCATTCATAGGTATTTCTTTCTTTATGTAGATTATGGCTCCACTCATTACTCCTATATCTGCATGTAGCAAAATATTTTTATTAATTTTGTTTGTGAAAAAAGCAAAAAATTAAGTATTGTAGTAGATACTGCAACTAATTAATGAAGAGAATTTTTGTAAAGGAAATTGATGTACCATATCCAAGTAAGATGGAGGTCATGGAGGCCAAGAAAGCACAAGCCAAAGCATATTTGTTTCTCTTTGGTTTTATGGGTGTGGGAAGTTGGGATTCGATGGCGGCGGCACCGTTATTCTCCGGCCTCTTTTCAGCCATGAGAGTGGCGGTGTTAGATGGGGTACTTGAAATTGGAATTTTGGTGGTTAGGATAAGAGGCTTTGGTGTGAGTGGTGCATGTGGGATGGATTTATATAGAAGAGAGAGAGTGGGCAAAATAACAATTAATTAAATCAAACTTTTAAGTTTTTTTAACTATTTGAGCTCAGTTATGGCACAAGGTCAAAGATCATTATAGCCGATTGTTCACGTCATCTATCAATCCTTAATGAGATTTAGACGAGACTCTTTCTTGGACTTGTTAGACATGTTTTTTTTAAATAATTTTTTTTATTAATTTTGTGTCGATTGCGTACATTAATATATTGACTTCGACCAGTCGACTACATTTGCAGTGACTTTATTTGGGATGTTACATAATGTGATTTTGAATAAGATGAACTTTGGAGCTGTATTCTTCAATTCACTTTGTCATTTATTATAAATGTAGTAGTTTATAGTTCATCTTCACAGTGAAACTTCTAGTTTTTTAGATTAATTGAAATATGCATCTTATTATCAAATTGTGCAGACTGTGACAAAAAAAAGTGAATTGGGTGAATTAAAACTCCACTCTTATTGGTTGGATACGCATCTTACGAATTAAACTGTAGATCACACTTCGTCCAATAAATTAATTTATAATTGCAGTAGTATTATTATGAGTCGGTAGATCAATCTAGCTACTTGATCACTTGTTCATATTTTACTATTGTAAAAGTGATTATCATTTAGAACTTTTATGTGACATTTTCTGAAAATATATCTTTTCAAAAAAGATTTGGACATATCTAGAAGTGTAATATTCTCTTTTAAGCTTTGGTATAGATGTTAAGAAACATGTAATTTATTAGTAGTAGTATATAATGGAAAGAGGAATTTCAATATTTTTGTTGATGATATATTTATCCAAAAAATATTAAAGATAATTCATAAAGTTTGGGATAGAGCCATAATAAGTGGGGTATAAAAGTATATGAGGTCAGTAATAAGTTATGTTGGAATTTATATTTTATATAGTGAATATCTGCTTGGATTACTCTTCCGATCACATCCAATGGCATAATAAAAGTTTTCCTATTGATTTGGCAATCTTTTTTTTCTGGTATGAAAGAAGTAGCTAGGACCAATCTCCTCACTGTGGTAATCCCTCTTGCATTTCCTCTTATTATAGGATGAAGATGATTCACTCACCAGTCTACTCGAGCAGTAAGAGCAATTGCTAAGAAGGCATTTCTTTATTCTTTCACAACAACCATGGCATGAGATGTATAGGATTCATCTTTTTCACTCACCGTGAACAGGAAAGGACAGTGTGGCATACTATTCTATATGATGAATGTGCAGCTAGGAGAGGTCTTTACTTTCAGACTTGATGAAAGATGTACAAGGATAATAAGGCGATTTACTAAAAGAGATTGACCTTTTGTTCGTACGTAGGGTTGAAATTTTAGTTTAAAACGGTTGTTATTGGCTGAGTTAACTTAAACTTCAATGCAAACATTTGATATTATATTTAACTTTTACTTTGAATGTATACATATAATTTTAAGTCGTTACGTGTCATCAAATCTCTCTCTTTAGTGACTAGTGACTGTAGGGATGGCAAAATGGGTAGCGGGTAATGGATTATTCCCATTTCGACCCGCTACCCGTCGGGTATTGGGTACCCGCTACCCGAGGGTAACGGGAAACGGGGCGGGATCGGGTAGTGTGTTTTAGAGTTTTGCGGGTACGGGTATACCCGCTACCCGCGCGGATATATCCGTTAGTCCCGATAATACCCGATATTATTAGTATTAGCTATATACAATCTTTTAATACTTTATGGAATCTAAAAGTTCTAAGAGTTTTTCAAAAATGTTTTTATATTTCAGCAAACACACATTTAAAAACTCACCAGAACTAGTTATAGAGTGTTCCCTCACTTTTATTTTCAATCTATTCAAAGCATACAATCAAAATTGATACAATAAATTTTGGTTTGCATTTAGTTTTGAATTTGGAATTTAGAAATGTGCAATTATATATTAAAATATACAAATATGAGTACATATATACTGCCATCATATTTTGATTATTTTCAGTAAGTACGAGACTAGAAATCACCATATTTGTGCATAGTTGATAGTTGGAATTTTTGCATGAAGATTGAAGAACAAATTAAAAAACAAAAATTTGAATTCACAGACAACAATCTCAAAATTCATTACTATTAAAAAAAACTCAAAGCATAAATATTACTCCCTCCGTCCTGGATAATTCGTCCCAGTTTTCCATTTTGGTCCGTCCCATATAATTTGTCTCATTTCACTTTTATCATTTTAGGTAGTGGATCTCATATTCCATTAACTCATTCCTACTCACATTTTAATATAAAACTAATATATAAAGATATGACTCACATTCCACTACCTTTTTCAACCTAGTTTTCATTACAATTCTTAAAACCTGTGCCCGGTCAAAGTGACCCGAATTATCCGGGACGGAGGGAGTAATTGGTTTCATGAACTCAACCTTTGGTTTGAAGAACTTTTTTCACGATTGAAGGGGGTCATACTCAACATCCGGGTTTCGGATTGGATACGGGTACCCGCAATGTCGGGTACGGGGTACTCGACACGGGTATCGAGTAATCCCGATATGTTGTGGGGCGGGTATTGGGACAACAAATTTTGCAGAAATCGAGTATGGATATCTGATTTGTTGGGTGCAGGTACCCGCGGATAACCCATTTCGCCACCCCTCAGTGAGTAAAAGATCACTGCAAGAAGATTATAACTCAATGTAGTAATTAATGAAAAAATGACGCGGCAAAAAGTGTAAGCAAACAAAAGTACAAAACCGTACAGAGGCCGTTCTACCATTTTTTTGGAATATAATTAAAGTTTAAAAATATAATTCTATTACTTATAAAATTATACTCAAACTCAAAGATAAGATCTTATTAGAATGCACTCGAGCCTGTATAATGAGCAAAAATGTAAAAATGAACTCTGAGTCTCTGATCATGAAAATTAAGATCAATGCTAATATATATTGTTACCAATAAACTATAAACAATTATTACTAGTATTAGATAAGTTAATGAAAAGAAATTAAAGGTTCATTGTGATGTTAACACTACAAATTAAGATGTGTGCTATAAGAAACTAGAGAACAAAAACTAGTCCCTCCGTTCCATAAGACAACTCACTCTTTCCTTTTTAGTCGTCAGTCTTACGTGAGTATGCATTTTCCGATTTTAAAAATTATTTTCTCTATAATAAAGTGAGACTCATTCTTCACTAACAATATTATAATTAATTTTTCTTTTCATTTGTCTCTTACTTTATTAATTATGGATTAAAACATGTATCCGATCAAAAGTGCATACTCTTATGGAACGATGGGAGTAACTATTTGTACTTAACCCCTAAGGTTTGTACACGTGATGTATTTTTAGGAGTTTTATTTTGAAAAATAAATTAGCTATCACTCTAGGATAGTATATCAACTAATAATCGAATGTCTATCATGTTTTGAGATTCTTTTCTATTTTAAAATTGTCAGTGTTTTAAAAATTAGATCGGATCGATCGGTTCGATCGGTTGGACCGCGAACCGGTAAGTAGTTCGGTCCGATTTGCTCATATAAACTGTCTCTACATTGAGCCGCCTTGAACCAGTGAAATCGGCCGGTTGGACCGGATGAACCGCGAACTCAGCGGCGGAACCAGCATAGGCCAGGCGGGGGCTTGCCGGCGCCGGATCCTATAACCTCGCCGTGGCCGCCCCACCCCGCTCAGAAAGTTTGAGTCTGATTTCTGGAGAACTATACGTCGTGGGAGACAGGGACGGATCTAATGTATATTTAGATGGTGCAAATGCCCCACCTCAATCTCCAATATATACACACACATATAAATTAAAATAATCTAATACTCACATATTCACATAATTTGCCCCCCTTCATTTAATAAAATAAAGATTTACTTGCCCCTCACCTAAACACCGCTTGCACTAGAAAATAGGGGAGACCTAAGGCCCAAATAAAAATATAAGTATTATAAATGTAAGCCCCAGAAATTTTCTTTTAAAAAAATAACTACTTGTGTTCCTTTTGAATACAGCCGCAATGACAGAGGCCCTCTCCCAACACCCAAATTTTTTCTCTTATTATTATATTTTTATATTTATATGTAAATATTTTTGCACCTCCTACTACAATTTCCTGGCTCTGTCCCTGGTGAGAGAAGACAGGGATAATGAATCGAGTTTTAAAATGTAAACTAGGGAATAATGATTAAGGCTATAAAAATAGACACCTAGAAAAGGTACTCCCTCATCCTTTCTAGAGCATAGCACGTTTTTCTATGTTTATAGCTATTTACTTCTTCTAAAAGAATTTAGAAATTTTGTACCCGAATATATATAAAAAAGGGTGATCAAACAATTAAATTACGAGTGCAACAAATTGAAAAATTAGTCTAATTCATAAAATGTTGATCAAATTTGACAACTTAATGCTTAGAATTTCATATAATTAAAACACTGAAATCAAGAAATTTATTAGTTTGGAACATATATTTGCTTGTACTCCTATTTATCAATCTAATGTGTTAAAATATATAATTAAATATGTTTAAATCTGCACTTTTTAAAATTAATGAGATGATCAATAGTTTAGAGACGGTAAAGTTTAATAAATCTTGCTAATTTCCAGTTAAATCTAGTTTTTTTAATATTTAGCCTAGGCTCTATATTTATATATTCAATTAGAATTGCACATATATTATGGTAGTGATTTGCAGATTTTGAAATGAGATAGCTAGGAATTTGGTTGAGTTTTGTGATGTATAATTGTGTGAATTTGAGAATTGGGATATAAACCTGTAAACACATTACATAAAAAATTAAATATTACTCTCTCCATCTTTTATAAAAGTTCACATTTATTGTCTTGGGATGTCTTTAAAAATAGATCAATTCTATTTAATGAATTTTTTTCCTCTCTAATGAGATGGGTCCAATTCTCCAGTAACAATTTTTCAATCACCTTTTTTTTATCTCTATATTACTTTATTAATTTTGCACTAAAACAAGTGCTCTTTCAAATGTTATCTGGAGTATATTTAGGGATGGAGGGAGTATTATTTTTATAAAAAAATTCAGCCCCGGCTTACTTAAATTTCTGGTTCCGCCACTGCGCGAACTGGAAACCGGTTTTCAAAAAAATGCTTAAAAACTTTGTTGTCTAGGAGGTTTGAACCCAAGACCTCTTTTCAAATTAGTAACACCACCTATACCACGCTGCCACAATACTTAGAGTGATATGACATGAACATTAACTAAATTTATATATTAAACATGATAAATTTTTATTTACACTAACTTATAATCCAAATTTAATAAATAATTATTAATTATATTATCTATAACTATATTTAGCACTCACTAAATTTTATTATTATTTATATATAATCAGTTATATATAAGGTTTAATATTTTTATATATTATTAATTGCATTTTGTTATTTATTGAATCTTAATGTATATAGTATGCATTTACATTATATATATATATATGTTATATTATTGCTTCAAACAAAACATATTCTGAAAAAAAAATGAACTTTATTTGTTTTTATCATAAAATATCAACAAAACTTCAGTATATTTAAAATATATTTTTTTATAAAAAATTAGCATAAATTTAATATTCAATATATTTTACTACTCCCTCCGTCCCAAGATAAGTGACTTGTATTCCTTTTTCGGTGTCCCACTATAAGTGACATATTTCCATTTTTAGCAAAAAGTCATCTCTCTTACTTTATTCTCCACCTACTTTATTATCTCTCCCCTCCTCTATTTTTCCCTCTCTCATACTTTACTCTCTCCACTTTAACTTATTTAAATATCATTCCTTAAATCTCGTGGCCAAAAGAAGTAGGTCACTTATCTTGGGACGGAGGGAGTACTATTCTTTGTGTAATATATTTTTATATAAGTATACATAATGTTTAAATGTGTTTTAGTGATAAATTATTAATTACATTTATCATTCATTATTTAATATATATTTTATATACTATATATAATTATATATGTTTATAATAATATTCCGTTTCTACCAATGGTTCTACCAGTGAACCGGTTGAATCAGTAAACCAGTGACGACGCCGGTTCGCCAGTCGGTCCGGTTTTAAAACATTGAAAATTGTTTTAGTGTACCTTCATTAATTAGTTACTCTGTAGAAACAATGAAAAATGAATGAAAAATGAAATGCGTGAATTTTTAAGATTTATATTGATAATTAACAACCTAAATCACGGGCAAACACATATGACGTTAATCATGAGGGCTTAAAGTGTAGCTAATTTGTTGATTCAAAACCTTATTCAATTTTTTATACTACTATTTTATATGAATTGCAAAAAACATAGTAGTACTACTTCTTAACTTATATGACGTTTCATTGATGCGTATAATACTCCATATTTAGGACAAAGAAAAGGGAAATAAAACTCGAATTTGTCCACGTATTTCAGTAGCTAGTTATTGTCACCTAATACCTCAACTACATGAAAATGTTAACGAACAATTAGATCAATCTTTTTCTTCATTCCTTTTTCTTTTTCCTACGTAGCAAAATAGATTATGTACTTTATTAGAGTGTGATATATGTCTATCCAAACATATACGATGTAATAATTAATTTTAGGTATATGTTTCCCATTGCAGTAGATCGGCCTGACCAATTTAAATTAGTTAGTATTTTAATAAATCCATTATGAGAATATATTTTTTCTCTTTTCGTAACCTTAACTTTTATTGGGATTAAAGTTTAGATTTTTATACAAATATTCATATTTATGCGTGTCTGCCAAACAAATTGACAACTAACTAAAAAAGAATAATGATGTATTTTGGCACTCACATGATAAATTTGCACTTTGATTGATTTTTAATCATATGTTTTTTTCTGTAATTTTAGACATAATAATAACGTATGAAAAACTAAACCATTGGGGAAATGGTTGAGTTTAGTGCTGAAAACGGCGTGAAATTAAGCTAAATAATGTAATTTATAATCAACATAAAATTAAGAAAAAAAAGTATTAATTTGAATGCTAATTCCATGCTGATTTTCTAATAACAACGTGACAATGATATTCTTTGGATATTATTATATCAATATATATCAAAATTCAAAAGTGTGATGCAAATTGTAATAACCAAGCAAACTGTAGTTCTATCAAAAAATGACATTAACTCAAACAAGATAAAAGAGTAATATATCAATTGCAGCCTTATAAATAGTCCTCCCCAGAGGCTCTCCTTTGCTTTTTTCATTTTGTATATTGTAGTAGTAAAATTCCTGCTTGATATATTTGAACTACAATTTGACTACGAAAGTACAAATATGCAACTAGCAAAACATGACAAATTTATGCTGCTTGACAAATAAAATATCGTTTTCAGTCACATAAATATGTTTCCAGTCTTAATTTTCTTTTGACTTGTATAAGCTTACTCAGATACTCATAATATTAAAAATTTAACACATTAAAAACTTATAAGTCACTCCTTACGTTGCATTGTTTACAACACATTTATTTTGAGTACTAGTATTGAAAAAAGTTTTAAAAGTAATTTAAATTAGTACTCCATGAGAAATATATTATTCAAAGTTGTTAAAAAGAAAACATAGCATGTTAGTATATGAGATGATTTAATTGTTATCAATGTGCCATGAAAATAAGGCGCGTGAGTATTATACCGGAAAAAAGTAAAATATGGAGTATTCATTAAATTAAAGTAATTAATGAAATCGTGAATACTTTTTATCGGAGGGCAATACTACTGATATAATTAATTTCCAATTAAACGAAATGCTGAAGCCAAAAAGTAAAAAATCTAACTAAAAAAGGGAAGCAATATATTGATGGAGGAAATTAAGATTTTGGGAATGACGTGAGTTTTAATACGAAATTGATAAAATAAGAGAGAGATTAGAAAAAAAAAGTGATTGAAATATTGTTAGTAGAGAATGAAGTTCACCCTTTAAAAGAGAAAAACTTGCCGAAGATGAAAGTTGAGTAATTTTATGAGATGTACCAAAATAGAAAAAAATGACTATTTTTTTAGACGAATGAAATAATATTTTTAAAGAGAGAGACAAAAATCATCAACTTCTATTTTTATTTTTTTTCACGAATCATTATTCGGTTTGTGATATTGTTGATCCCATTATCCAATAATATATACTTCAAGTATTTTTTTTTTCTCTCTCTCTTTTAAGTATTTTATTAACTCAGTATTAAAATATATATCATGTACAAAATCTTAATTTTGAGGATGGTAGGATTAATAACCTATTGACGAAATAAATTCGTCTCAATGAAACACTAGGTCTCAGGTTAGTAAGCTACAACTGCTACCAAAAATAGTTGAATAAATTCAATTAATTATCACTATACATTTTAAATACCATACCAAATATTGATAAGTAGTTATCAAACGGTGCTTGGTTTAGTCTCGGAGTCAATTCCACGCGGGTTTGATTTTTCAAAGTGTAATAGTAACATGTGAATTGTGAATACATTGGATAGCAACAGCTTGACTACACCCCAATTATTGAACACAAATGAGTCCACAAAATTGGGTGTCCCAATCTGATTTATGGGCCTATCATTTTTGACGTTTCAATTCCAAAATACTTGCGGAAAAGAGTTTGACACGATGCTATGTCTGAAAATTTAAAAATAATTTCATAGAATTGTGTAGGAAATCTCATTATTATGAAGACAATCCAAAAGTGAAAATAGATCATTCAGGAAGAGTACTTCATTTTGGAGGACTTTTTCTTTCAAATTAAATGGGGTCATCATTTTCGAACTGCTACTGAAGTGTTTATTTGAAAAAAGAGGTTTGAAAATAAGTTAATGTTATTAGTTATTAGGTAAATAGCTAGACATATTCAAGAGGATTATAATTGGAGTGAGCCCGATCACTTATCTCCACTTTGCTAACGAAATAGTCATTTCCCCCTTTGAATACCAAGATCCTTCGTGATTATAAGAAGTTCTTGAGATGTTTTGATGTCGAGGTTGAATGTTAATTACCAAAAATCAGCTCTAATTTCAATGCATTGCGAGCAAAGTTGGGTGGGACAAATCAAAATCTCCAAGCTACCTTTTACATATCTTGGTAATGGTATCCCTCCTCACGCAAACTCACGAAAGATCAACAACTGGAAGCAAATTATTGAGAAGAGGCGTGCTCTCTATTTTCAAAAGAAATGTCAAGCTCTTTGTTTCCTAAATCGAAAACTATCCTAAATTGAATATGAAATTTATATTACATACTAGTATATTTTTTTTATATACTCTAGTTTATTTTTTCTATGTATTTTTGGATTGTGGGGAATGTATGTGTGTATGTAGAGTATTGTGTGTTATTGAGAGTTTCCCAAATTTAAGTAATTATTTATACTTTTAAATATTTTATTTTGACAATAAAATTTAAATTGTAATATTGTGAATGAATGAAATCACAATTCAATCCCAAATTTAAATACTATATTAGTATAATACAAATAGTAAAGTTGGAATTGTAAACTACTTACTACTATAATTTATAATACCTCAAACTCTCAATTCTACGGTCACAAAGTCACCAAAATTAGTTCATAAAGTCATGAGTGCGAGTCCATCACAATCAAACCAGAATCTACACTCCATCCATCTTATCAGTTTGCTAAATTTTAAAGCATAAAACGAATATTCAGAACATAATTATTTATTTAATTACTGTAATAATGCGCCAAAACAAACCTTAATGAATTGCTACCTCATATCCCACATTAAAAGTCACATTTTGTCATTTTGATCGTCTTACAATAAAAGTTTTATTTCACTTTTAGGGCATCCGCACCACGTCTCGATGCGGGCTCTATCTCGTCTCGGAGAGACGAGACCCCATCGAGACGGCGATGCGGGATGCGTCTCGTCTCGACGAGACGAGCCATCTCGTCGCGTTTCGCGCGAGGAAGAGGCCGGTCTCGAGCTGGCGAGCCACGCGCGGGGGCCACGTGGCGCGCGCTGGCGGATGGCGTGACGCCCACTCGCCGGCCCGCGAGTGGGCGTCGGAATTATGACGTCATAAATTTATTTATTTTTTTAAAAAAATTGAAAATTCAAAAAAAATTATAATTTTTAATTATGTATTTTTATTATGTATTTTTTTTTTAATTTTTTAGGCCTTTAACTTGTAATTTTTATTTTATTTAATTATAGTATTTTTTAATTATGTATTTTTTTAATTATGTATTTTTAATTTTTAGGCCTTTAAATTGTAATTTTTATTTTATTTAATGAAGTGTGCTTTTATTAATTGAATTTGTTGGAATTAAAAATAAAAAATGAAATTGAATGAATAGTTAAGGGATGAGATGGTTAAGAGATGGAGGGATGCAGGTGTTGTCTCTTAGTTAAGAGATGGGGTGGAAAGTACAGTGGGGTCATGAATAGTGAAGAGATGAGACAGTTAAGAGACGGATAAGAGACAAGAATGCGGATGGTCTTACCATAAATGGTAAGTTGGTCTCATATTCCACTGACTCACTTTATTCACATTTAGAAACAATATAAAAAGTGAGTCTTATATTACACTAGTTTTTCCAATCCACTATTCTTTATATTTTTTAGCCCTTGTTCCCACATCAAATGCGACTCTAGGATGGAGGCAGTAAAATTTTCATCTTTAGCAATTTTATACTGTAATCATATTTTGGAGAAAGATTGAATTAATTTCAGGATAAGCAATACATAATATTTAGTTTTAATATCTAAACTTTTTGAATAAAATATTTATATAATATATACGCAAGATTATATTAATTTATTTAATTTTAGCAATACGCACAATTAGCGAGACATTGCTTTTGCCGATTTGAATTTATTTCAATAAAAGTAATCAATGCACAAAACTCCAATTATATTAGCGTAATAAATTTGAGCAAAAGAGCCATATATTTACAGACAGACAGCGGAAGTCTATGTTATATGGCTCCATTCAAATCTTCCGAATCATATTATTTCAAAAGTTGACTCTGGAGTCAATGATTTATAAAATCACACCATTTGTTATTAAATTAATCGAACATGCCATGCACGCCCAAAATAATGTACTATATATGTAGTTATTTAAACTTTTAATTTGATTCTACTTTTAAATTACAAATAAATAAAATATTACAATATTCATATCAAATTTGTAGGAGTGCACAATTGTATAAGATCGATGTACTTCTAATCAGTGTACATTTTTTGATTTTTTTTTCAGAGAACGATAAGCTTTTAGTATTTGATTTTAATGTTAAACAATTGAAGTTATTAGGGTTTGCATGCGAATCAAATTGTACATTTTTATTCCCATAACTCTACATGATTTATATAGTTTGATGCTTGCAAAAGTATATTTTATGGTGTAGGAAAAGGAATTAATGGTGAAACGAAACATGGAATGAAGCTTGGATGTCATTGAAAAAGTCGTGCAAAATGCCCAAGTTGACAGATTGCCCAAGTTGACAGACTGCCCAGTCTGCGTCATGAGTTCAGAAACCTCTCAAAATGAGGCACCCGGCCGGGTGAATTTTATGCCTAATAATTACACCCGGCCGGATACGATGTTCAGAACACGAAAATTCCAGAAAGCCCTCAAAATTGGCCACCCGACCGGGTGAATTTAATGCCCAATAATCCACCCGGCCGGGTACGAAGACGAATTAACCTCCAAATTCAATTTTCATATAGTTTGGAGGCGGTTTTGAGAGGGAGATCAGACATTCTTGGACGAGAAAAGAGAGAGGAAAAGAGAGAAAGAGAGGAGGAAGAAGAGAAGGAAGAAATTTCGGCCAACATTCCGACGATCCGTCTCCACATCCCAATTCCACTCATCGAGAGCATGATTCCTATGCTTTTTATTGCAAATTCCATCATGTGTTTAGGCTAAACTCTCTATGTTGCTCCAAGTTGTAATCTAGGTTTTGTATGGATGTTTCTACACCTTTGAACTCATGTGTTTGTTACCAACAATGTGCTTAATGTTTATACACTATGTTTTTGGCTAATAATGTAGTGTTGTTCTTTCCTTTGCTATTGTCTCTTTAATATAGTTTATGAATGTTTGATTGTTGGTATGCTATTGAATTAGAATTGTTCAGAGGATACTTTGATAGTGGATTAAGTAGGTGATCATAGTAGATGTTTATTTCTCCGGCGCTTCCGCAAGAGTTTATAAACATTGAAAATTGGTTCATAGTTATGTGTTCAGCTAATTGTGAACTACTCATCGTGTACATGTTCAGTGTATGTGATTAGGTTGATGTTTTAATCCCTTCATATGTTTCGTTATATAGGTGTAGAACAATACAAGCTTAGTGAGCAACTTGGAGTGGCGTATTTTCTCTTTTGAATAGTCTTTCTTTAGTTAACTTGTAGCTTTATTTTGTCAACATCTTTCAAAACCAAAAATCAAATTTTTATGCTACATCTTTTTAAGTTTTTAAGTTTTAAACAATTTTCTACCTCTCTGTGGATCGACACTTGAAATACTACTAACGACGCTGTAATCTTGCAGTATAGTAGTATTATTAGAGTTAATTAATTAAACTTGATATCTTGTATAAACTGAATCAGATACTCTAAAATACGCATCAGCTTGAATGACCCTTAGCTTTAAATAATTAAATCAGTACATTTATGTATATATAAATGACATAGCCATTTGTTTACGTACACCGATGACATGTATTTCAATTTTTATTTTTTTTTAATAATAGAATAAATTGTCGAAAAAAATCAAATTTAATCAATTTTGTTGACCCCATAACTTTAAAAAAATAAGTGATTATATCATAAATTCGATATTTTTTTCAATTACCATCTGACGAAAATATTTGGCGTGTCACGCGTCTGAATTTATTAATGTGGTGCATGCATGTTTAAAAAAAAAAATGTGGCTGACTATTATATTAAACGATGCTGTTTAAATAGCTGAACATTTTGTTTGTATAGTATTTTTTTTTTATCTGTTACATCATACATAATTTCTCTCAAATATGAGATCACGAAACAATCGAGAAATTTGTTAAAGTTATACTTAGCAATTCTTTTAAACATAAATTGACCAAACTTTGTGTTTTTTCGATAACATGCCTTTAATAATATTACTCATACATTATAATATTAGACAAAAGAATAGATCAAAATGGGACGACATGCATAATTTATAGTACGATTTGTATTTTTTTTTATTGTTAGTCTTATAGATGATGTAAAAACCAAATAAATTTCGGGCCTTAGGCCCTTAACTCTGGAAAAAAGGCTTGGCCTCCTAACTTTCGACCTTTTCCATCTCTGAGCTCTCAGTTGTTATTTTATCCCAAAAAAAATACCTGTCACAACTGCATCAATCAATATACATTTAATATTCTAATTAACAATTAATCACCGTAATTAAGACTTAGTCATCTAATCAACCTAAATAATTCAGCACGCATTAACGCAATTCCACATTTTATAATAATGAATTATTCTTTTTTTATCTCTCATAATATATTTTGTGTGAATAATGTTTAGTTGGAGTAGTAATTAGTAGCCATGAGATTTTGTATCGACTTATTTATGTTAAGATTCTTTTCTTATGACATCTGTGAAATACTAGGATTATAACTTATCAAGTCAAAAAATATTTGATTCTTAATAATTGCATTGTATTTTCTTTAAGCGATTTTATTTGTGATATATACTTTAAGGTCGACGATGATTTGAGTACCACAATTCTTCATTCGTTTTGATTAAATTATTATCACACACAAAAATACTATATATAAATATGTGAAATAAGTACTCCACATAACTAACTACACATATATAAGTAGTTAAATGCTCTAAAATCTACAAAAACAAAAGACAAAAGAAAAAGGAAAGAGGTTACTATGCGACGTCGTTTGTGCCTCTTCCCCAAATTTCCCCCCAAATCGATCATCAATTCCCAAATCAAATAATAACCTCCTCTTCCGACGACCAGTTATCGGCACCGAGAATACACCGGCGAAGCACAAGCGTCCAAACAGAGCTCGCCGGAGACGATAAAACACCGTACAATCACGCGGCGGCGCCAAGCTTCCCGACGACGGAGGTATCCTACATGCGATTGAGAAATGGACACGTCATCATTTTAGACATGTAGGGCGGTGATGAACAAGGAATATGCCAAAAATGCTTCCATTAGACTTTTTCTTTTTCTTAATCACTTCAAAATACCATTACGTCTTCATATTAGACAACGGAATACCAATCTCTAACCAAATTTATCGATTCTCCGTTCGTTCTTTCAATATTCAACTTCCTTAATCTCGGAAATCCTTAACATTTTCAATTTTAGCGCGGAATTTTGAAAGTTTCGGTTGCCTATCACATTGGAGATTGGTTGCTGGGAAAGAGAGGAGAGCAACCACCATTTCGGCATCGGAGACCGCGTGGACGACGCGATAGCTGAATGCTGGTTGATTCTGAATTGCTTTTGGTTTCGGACCTTTGTGATATCAGCGGAGAACGGCGGTGAGTCTAGGAATCCAGCCTAATGCGATTAGTCAGAATTCAGCCTAATGCGAGTAGGCTTTGTTTTCGGTTTTGGTCATATGATTTGTTGTTGTAAGCGGATATTGATAGCCCTAGTTTGGAGTTTCAACTGGTGAATTATGTGGTGGTTGCTTTGGATTGCGGTTTTTTGAGATAGTGCTCGTGGTGTTTTCTCTGTACGGTAGTGTTTGGGTTAGGAGCCAATGCGTGGCTGATTGTCAAACTGAATCTCCAGTAGTCTCTTCTTGTATGGCTTGGAATGACTTACAGAAGAACAAAATTAGAAACGGAAATGTTATGAGATCTAAAATGAATCCCATCGCCGAATTAATGATCAGAGAAGAAATTAGTAACTAGAGAAGAAACCCCTATCATCTCACACTCTGTACTAGTAACTTGTTTTGACTTGAACATAGAATTCTGTGATGAAGTTTTTTACCTATAGGATCGCAATAATAGCATCAAATAGATTGATGTTTATGGCTTGAAATAGGCTCTCCATACCTAATTGGTCCCTTTAGCCTATGTGCATTGCAAAGCTGATACTCAATTTAGATAATTCTAAGTTCTGATGATTAGTCACTATTTGGACCAGTTGAAAAAGATAAAGCATGATATAATGTTTGTTAAAGCAAAAGTGCATGCTTGTTTTACTTGTGTTTTTTTTGGAAATATTTCAGGATCCACTTGCTAGTTTTGGTTGTGCACTAGTATCTTCTATCTTGCAAGAGAAGACCCTGAAATACTTGAACAAGTGACAAATATACAAAGAGAGAATCATGGGCTCTGATAAACAAAACCCTGGTTTATTGGAGACTCTAAAGATGGAGACAGTTAGGACTATATTCACTCACACGTATCCGTATCCGCATGAACATTCACGGCATGCTGTCATTGCTGTTTTTATAGGTTGCCTATTTTTCATATCATCAGATAACATGCACACTCTTGTTCAGAAGTTAGACAGCAATTTTAAGTGGTGGTCTATGTATGCGTGCTTGCTGGGGTTCTTCTATTTCTTTTCTTCCCCATTTATAGGAAAAACAATCAAACCAAGTTATTCAAACTTCAGCCGCTGGTATGTTTCCAATCTCAATTGATTTCATCAATTTTTATTTCTATATACTAACTCAGAAAAAAAGGTCATGAGATTAGAATAGTGGGTTCAGTAATTGAGTCTTTCACGTTTCAGGTACATAGCATGGATACTGGTGGCTGCTTTATATCATCTTCCTAGTTTTCAATCAATGGGAGTTGATATGAGGATGAATCTCTCTTTGTTTTTAACCATCTACATATCTTCCATTTTATTTCTTCTTGTATTTCACATTGTATTCATTGGCCTCTGGTATATTGGCCTTGTTGCTCGGGTGGCTGGAAGAAGACCTGCAATTCTGACAATCCTTCAAAATTGTGCTGTAAGTTCTGATAGTATACTGGAAAAGGTCAAACTTCCTTGTTACTTATTGCTGCCATTATTGTTGTGTAGGTTATAAGTGTAGCATGTTGTGTATTTTATAGCCACTGTGGCAACCGAGCTAACATTAAAGAAAAGACATTTGAAAGAAGGAATTCTGGCTGGTTTACATTGTGGAACAAGGAACAAAGGAATTCATGGCTTACAAAATTTGTTCGCATGAATGAGTTTAAAGATCAAGTTTGTAAATCATGGTTTGCTCCAGTTGGTTCCGCCAATGATTATCCATTTTTGTCAAAATGGGTCATTTATGGAGAGGTATGTTCTCTATCTGCTGCCATCAGCCACTGTTTTACATCGACATGTCAAATTATCTTATGCTTTTGTTGCACATTTTTCAGCTGACTTGTAGCGGTGGCTCGTGTGCAGAATCATCAGCTGAAATTTCACCTATATATTCATTGTGGGCCACTTTTATAGGTCTTTATATTGCAAATTATGTTGTGGAGAGATCAACGGGGTGAGGGTTAACAAGACACCATCTGCTGTACTTCAGATTTTTTTTTTTTTTCGTTTGGCTCCTATAAGTAATGCATTTTGCCTCCATTTAAGCTTATGTCAGTGTTGTGTTTACCGAACAAATCACGTTGTGTGTTGGTTAAAATAATTACATAACTCTGTTTCTTCCACTTAGCTAAGTTGGACTGCAACATTGATTGGGCAAACAATGAGTGTGGAATAGTCTTTGATTATTGATAATCTGGCCATTAGTTATTTTGTTTAGTCATTTCTCACAATTTAAGTGAATCTTTAGGTTACATGTCCCTCAGACATTGAGAAAAGTGGGTGCATTTTCTGATGTTGTCATCCTCATTTTTTAGTCTTATTCTAATTGGTGATGCTAATTTACTCCAACAGTTGGGCTCTTACTCACCCTGTATCACAAAAAGAATCCGAGAAGTTGAAGAAGAAGCAAATGAAGCCTGATTTTCTGGATATGGTTCCTTGGTACTCAGGGTACAGTTTTTAGACTCTCTCATGGTTCCACAATCCACATGGATGCTTATATTATTTGGTGGAACATCCAATCATTTTAATCTTTCTTCTGATATGGTTTAGGACGTCTGCTGATTTATTTAAGACAGTTTTTGATCTGCTGGTATCTGTTGCTGTGTTTGTTGGGCGTTTTGACATGCGTATGATGCAGGTATATTAACCATTATAATTTCCTTTTTTTTTTAGTCCCCGCTACTTTTCAAATATCTAATTTATGAAATTTCTCCTTCACACATGTTTCAAGCTTTTTCATGTATTTTTCAAATTTTTGTTTCTCATGCTCCATCCTTGTAAGGTACTTGCTTTTAATTGTCATACTTGTGTCACTACCGTATATTATCATGAAATCTGCAATATGCTATTTGATTTTAGCGTGTGATTTCATACTCTGCAATTTTCAAATATTAGGCTGCAATGAGCAAGGTTGAAGATGCAGCTAAGCAAGATGATCTTTTGTACAACCAATTCAGTGAACACAATGAGTTGTGGTTTGATTTTATGGCCGATACTGGCGACGGTGGCAATTCTTCATATAGTGTGGCACGGCTTATTGCTCAGCCTTCTCTCAGGGTTCAAAATAATGGTTCCTCGATTACTTTGCCAAGAAGTAACTTGCTCCTTATTGGGGGTGATCTTGCGTAAGATCAACGAGTTCTCTTTCTGCTATTTATTTTCTAGGACTCTAGTTAAGACTGGGACTACAGAAAGTTCTGTATATTGTAGGGTTAAATACTGAGCAGGATGTCAAATCTGGATTTCAGGTATCCTAATCCATCTGCATTTACGTATGAGAGACGCCTTTTTCGTCCCTTTGAAGATGCTCTTCAGCCTCCTCTGTGGTATAAGGAGGAGCATATAGCTGCAAATAAACCAGAATTGCCTTGTGGGATGTCATTATTGAAGGAGTATGATGGCCCTCAGTGCTTTGTTATACCTGGAAATCATGGTTGGTTTAGTTTCTGTTGGTTGCCCAGATTTGAACTAAGTGCTACTTTGGCTTCTTTATTTCAGTTTTGATCTTTTTACTGGTTAATATAGATTTGGCATGGTGTCTTCTTCTCATTTACAGATTGGTTTGATGGGCTTCAAACATTTATGCGGTATATTTGTCATAAAAGTTGGTTAGGTGGATGGTTTATGCCCCAAAAGAAAAGCTATTTTGCCCTTCAGCTTCCAAAACGATGGTGGGTCTTTGGCCTTGACCTTGCTCTCCATTCTGATATTGATGTCTACCAATTCAAGTTCTTTTCGGAACTGATTAAAAAAAAGGTATTATTTCTTAACATCGGCTTTTGTGGCAAGTGCTGCTGTTATAATGTTTATTCCTCTTGTATTTTTTTATATTTGTGATAGTGCTTTCTCATGTAAGCTAGGGGTCTGTTAGATATTTATATTCACTTATAATTAGGAATAATATCTGATAGTTAACAGAAGATACAGAGGCTCGATGTTGAACATACTAGCAAACAGTAGGGAGAAAGGCAGAAAGCTCATTTACTGACATGATCATACATGTTAACTCGTGGTTGTGGTTGGAGATCGACAAACACAATTATTTTATTTTTACAAACCTTTACTTTGGTTTGCTAATCTCATCTTCTCATAGTTAGTTACTCCTTTTAGCTCTTTTTTTACCTTGTGTTTTATTTTATTGTTAGACTTGATGTTTTAATTGTAAGTATTTGTTCACAGGTGGGGGATTGTGATTCAGTTATCATCATGACTCATGAGCCTAACTGGTTACTCGATTGGTACTGGGATGATGTCACTGGGAAGAATGTTTCACACTTGATACGAGACCATTTAAAAGGGAGGTGCAAACTACGAGTGGCCGGGGACTTGCATCATTACATGCGCCATTCTCATGTTCCCTCAGAGGAGCCCGCATATGTACATCATTTACTTGTTAATGGTTGCGGTGGAGCATTTTTGCACCCGACTCATGTTTTCAGTAATTTTGATAATTTATATGAAGCTTCTTACGAAAGCAAGGCAGCTTATCCATCTTTTGAAGACTCAAGCAGGGTAATCTGCAATTTTATGATTGATGCATCAACTTCTCAGATGCTAATTTTCTAATTATATGTTTATAATCTTGGTGCAGATTGCTCTAGGAAACATATTAAAGTTTCGGAAGAAAAATTGGCAGTTTGACTTCATAGGCGGTATTATATACTTTCTACTAGCCTTTTCCATGTTTCCACAGGTAAATATTTTCCTGGTTATTGCCACTGAATACCTTGATTCAGTAGTCAAGAAGCGAGCATCAAGTTCAAACTTTACAATTGACAGTAAGATGACTGATTGCCTTCCCCCTTTTCTAGTGTAAGCTGGATCACATCTTACAGGATGATACGTTTTCTGGTCACTTGAAGAGCTTCTTCGGATCAGTATGGGATGCTTTCATCTATATGCTTGGACACTCGTATGTATCTTTGGCTGGTGCTTTCTTTTTGTTGGTTACTGCTGTCACCTTTGTGCCTTCAAAGTTGTCCCGCAAGAGAAAATTCACAGTAGGCATTCTCCATTTTTCTGCACACCTTTCTGCCGCCTTGATTCTCATGCTGCTTTTGGAACTGGGTATTGAGACTTGCATTAGGCATAAATTGTTGGCAACTTCAGGTGAATGCCCTGTTGGGTGGGATACTATATATTTAGTACTCCATCCATCCCATAAGAATATGCACTTTTTTCCTTTTTAGTTAGTCCCACAAGAAATAACTGATGTTTTCTCGGTTTATGTCTTAAATTTTCATTTCAGGATACCATACTCTGTATGAATGGTATCGATATGTGGAAAGCGAGCATTTTCCCGACCCATCTGGCCTACGACCACGTATTGAACAATGGACACTCGGCCTTTATCCAGCATGCATTAAATATCTGATGTCGGCATTTGATATCCCTGAGGTGAATATACAGTATACAACTTTCTTCATCTTATGAGCCTTTCCCTTCCATCTTAGTTTAAATATTGTTATTCAGGTGATGGCTGTCACCAGAAACAATATCTGCAAGAACGGGATGGAGTCATTTTCTCGAGGAGGGGCCGCAATATATTATGCTTCAGTTTTCCTTTACTACTGGGTCTTCTCAACTCCCATCGTTTCATTGATTTTTGGAAGCTACCTATATATCTGCATCAATTGGCTTCACATACACTTTGACGAGGCTTTCTCTTCACTCCGCATTGCTAACTACAAGTCATTTACTCGGTTCCATATTAACTTAAAAGGCGATCTTGAAGTTTTCACACTTGCTGTGGATAAGGTGAGAAACAATGGTCCATTTTTCTTCTTTCGTTGCCATCGTTGTGTGCTAAGGTTGACCCCATATGTGTAATTTGAAGGTGCCGAAAGAGTGGAAGCTGGATCCTAGTTGGGAAGGTGAATCGAAACAACAACCTGACCTTAGTCACCACCAAAGGAAATTTCCCAGCAAATGGAGATCGCGTTCTTCTCAGCACGATCCTGTCAACACTGTAAAGATCGTCGATCATTTTGTTGTTGAACAAACAATAAAACCCGAATTTGAGGCAGTTAATGGATCAGTATCTCATTGATCATTGTTTTGTAACACTAATGTAAGTTTTGCTATGGAATTCAGAAAGCTGTAGTAGTGGTATAAAAAGAAGTAAAAAGGAAGAAGTGAAATCAAGGTATAGATGAAGGAGATGAGTAGTTCTAAAACGCAGTGAATATGCGATGATTAACCCCATGCTGTAATATGCAGATCTAGTTGCTGCATTTGCATGTACAGTTTTACGATTAACTAAATCTATTTCAACTATCTAGTTATTTTTGCAACACAAGATTACATATTTTGTTTCAATACTTTCATGTTTCTTGGATCAAAAAATTTCCAACTCAAAAAGTATTCTCGTGTTTGTACATAATACATCAGCTTGTAAAAGATTGTAACCAACTCTTCGAGCAATAATAGTTTATTTTTGCATACTATTATAGTTTGATGGGTTTATTTATTTAATACTGCAAAAAAAAATTATTTTGCACAAAAATTCACACCACAACTAATTTTTCGTAAAATTCATCTCTTACGCATAAATATTTACATCAATGATCGAATAAGTGAACTTCGATAATGTACAAATATGTCATATACTCCAATGAAATCAGTACTAATTAAACTCTAATCGAGAGAAGGATTCAATTCAATCCTCACCGCATTTCTTCGACCTCAAAAATAAATAAAATTGCATCAAAATTAGAGCTATCTATTTCCAGCAACATGAGCAAAAAGACTTATATGCCCTTACCGGCTAGAGGTAGTCAATCAAAAGTCCATAGACCATAACCCTGCCTCCCTTCTCTCACGCCCTTGCATTCTGATCATTTTTCTTTCAGATTATTATTTGAATAATTTCAAATTTCAAATTGCAAATTGCAAACGAGAGAGGTTCCCTGTCAGAGCTGGGTATTGAAATTGCGTGAGCACGCTAGTTTGTATCGCTGTGTGTTTCCTGCGGAGATTGACTAATAGGAATTTTGTGAAGAATTAAGGATGAATTTCCTTGGATCCAGCATCTCCTCCGACGTATAATTCTCTTCATATCTGTTGACCTTCGCCTTTTATTCGGAATCGGAATTTATTTTATTGAGTTTTTAGGTCATGAATCATTATCCATTATCCAAATTTTGAAGAGCTTATACTTAGCGAGGAATTCCTAGATGTAAATCTGTCGATTTCTGTTTATTTTATTCTCTGCTTGTTTGAATCATGTAAATCTGTCGATTTCTGTTTATTTTATGCGATTGTGGTAACGATGATTGATTATTACATCGACATGGTCATTCATGGAATCTAGGCAAAGTAAATACGGGTAGGATTTATCTCCATGCGCATGTGTTTGTATGCTGCATTGTTATTTGTTAGCTAAAACCTGCATTTGAGCTTATGGAAATAATATACTTATTTGCTTCGTACTAATGCAGGTGGGGCTGCGATTACTTCTCTGTCCCCTTGGTTCCAATATTGTAGTTCGTACAGCATGGTGAGTTTTGAATTATATTCTCAAATGAGTATCGATTATGTGCCAATAGGCATAATGAGATTTGTATTACTTAACCAGAGGGTTTTAACTTCTGGCAGTTTCTAACACAGCTGTTGTATATTTGAAGGAGATTCTGTATCTTCTGCATATAACCATCACTGAAGCTAATAAATATTGCAGCATTTTCACTTTTGAGTCATGTCGTCCATGAATAGAATATGAATGCCGATAGCTTGCTGACAATCTGCATGTTTCTTTCAGCTGCTCTGTGGGGGTTGTCTTACCTGTTTATTCTACATTCAAGGCCATTGAGTCGAAGGATCAAGATGACCAACATAAATGGCTTGTATACTGGGCTGGTAAGTGAGGCGATATGGCTAACTTGATTCTTAATGTCTATTATGGTCGAAAACTTTTGTTCTCCAATATGTTAAACTGTGATCTTTTTAATATGCATACTAGTGGCCGTTAATTGAATGACCTTTTAATTTGACATAACTTTCTCTTGTGCTTTTATTGATGGTACCCGATAAAATGGAATCTAAAGAATGCTTTCTGTATGCGTTTGTTACTTCTGCGAAGTTACAGGAAATTTCAGTCTGTTAGAGTTCACTGTTACTTTTATTTCATTCTGATAGTGGTAAATGGTTGCAGCATATGGATCCTTCACTGTTGCTGAGACCTTCACTGATAAGCTTCTCTATTGGTACTATTTTGAAGAAAATCTCCTTCCCACCTCCCCAGAAGAGACAAAAAATTCAATTTACTGTCTGCTGGTTTTTCAGGGTTGATTTGTAGTAGCTTTTAATAACACCAGCGGTATTGGTTTTTGTGTTGTTTTATCAGGTGTCCTTTCTACTACCATTTAAAGTTTGCATTTCTTGTCTGGCTTCAACTGCCATCTGTTGAGGTAGGGTTGAGCAAAATAAATCCAGTTCTGTTTGGTTTTGTTAAGGTTTTTCTATATCTTGAAGTGTTTTTGTTTTTCGTAAATGACTTATTTTATTTTTGATATATATCACTTGCAGTTTTTGTGTTTGATGCATGTGTCTAGTATCAAATTTTTTATCTGGTGAAGAGAAGCTTCAGTTTGCCTATGGATAAGCAAAACTGACTAATTATGTTTGCCTTCTAATGATGTTTCAGACTGGATTGTTTTCTGCAGTGGGCATTGAAACTTTCATTATACAGTGCTGTTGTCATAGGCGGTTTAGTTTTTGGTCAATATCATATCCTTCTTATGTACATCTATGTTTCAATAGCAACGGTAGCGGATCTTTATCTGCATTTTGTTGCTTTTGGTGATGGTTTTTATAAATTACTGATGACCAATTGAACAACATCAAACTTTGTTTGGTATATACAAATTTGGAAAAAAAACTGATAATGTGATAAAATATCAACCTCTTCATATACACTATCTAATTAAGTTCATTTTAGGTACCTAGATGCTAGAGCCTAGGATGATGCATCTTGGTGATAATTTATGAATGTTTATATGCTCTAATGTCCTATTATGGTAGGGGGCACGTGTGTTGTATACGAATTATCTGCGGGCTTTCCTCCAGAAACATCAGGCCAGGCTTGATCAAATTGTGATTTTCTTTCGTAGTGAAATGGTAACGGCCTTCTCCAGCAACTTCTAGCAGAAAAGATATTGAGCTTGGGTATTAATACGTATTATGTTAATATGTTCCTTCAGGTGAAATTTGCGAGTAAACATGAAGCGGAAATTCAGGTTACGAGGTCAATCCTCACAAAGATTTTGTTGTCAGGTGCTTGTTTTCTGTTACAACTGGACAAGCAGAAACTACTTTTGTTACTTTTTTTTTTTTTATCTATCAAAAGCATGATCTTGATTAGCATGTGATGTTCTAAACACTATATCTTATTAACTGAGTCTCTTATTTTATAGCTAATCAAATGGTTAAAGAAATACTGCACCCTACGCAAAGGCAAATCGGAGGTCCTACTCCTAGCCAACGTGGGGAGACTCCAGATGTAGATTTGGATTCGGATTCGGATTCTGAAGTTGAGGGCTGACAAATAAGTTGCAGTTTGTAGCAGTTTGTTTAGCCTATAACTTCAATCGCTTTTAGAATATGAGCTCCTACTTTGTTTTAGTATTTAGCCTAGTCTCGAGTATCGATGTCTAACATTTAGCTAGTGTTTGTGGAATTTTTGCTATATTGAACCACTCTTCACATGGTTGTATATATATATATGATATATCTATATCTATCTATCTATCTATCAGTGATGGCACATTCTTATTTATTTGTGTGAATAGGAATTAAGATTATGTGCCGTTGCTGTATTAATTACAGTAAAAGTACTTTGTCACATTATTGATATGTATTTTCAGTTTCTTATGTTTGCAAATTAGTGCTTGCTTGGTCTAGCTTGTGATGGTATGTGTCTTCAATAAATTGCATATTCATTTCTCATTTAAGACGACCAACATTATCTGTGGACTGTGCTCATTAATTGTTTATCTTTTTGTCACACTATATATGGTTTGGCAATAAATATTTTTTGTAAACGAAGCTTTTATGTCAATGTTCGCTGAAATCAAAATGGACTCCCCCTGCTTCCAAGTTTGAATACAAATGAGATGCAAAAGCTCCTAGTGTCCAAATAAGTTGTACACTAGATTTTTTTCAATATTCAAATACCAAATTTTGAGAGTGTTAGACCAAGTTATTTTTACATAGTTTATGAATAATATTCATATCTAAAATGTTTTTCATAATTGGAGAACACGTGCATTTTGATAAAATAATTATTGTTACTATGGCTGTAAAATTAAAATTGAGTGAAGTTGAGCAATTAGGTAGAAGGAAACGAATAATTTTTTTAGTAAAATGAAACGCGGAGTAGTAAATAGGATTAGTAGATATAGTCAATGCAGAAAAGCGCAGGATAAAAGTCTACTCCTGTGAGTTGGGTGTAGAGAAATAATGCAGATTAGGAGGATTATTTGGTTTAATTTATGAGTTGTTAAGTAGTGGCACTGCTGAGTTGGTGTTGAATAATGCTTGCTGTAGCAATCGCGTATTGCTATTCCGCCGTGAGAAAGTGATGCTTGGTGGTCGTAGAGACACCGCGTTGATGAAGAAGGACGGCGGAAAATCCAGAATCGGCGCCGCCATCTTCGTCGGAATATTAATCGGTTGCGTCTTCGCCTTCTTCTATCCCGACGGATTCTTCGTTTTATCGTCGACGCCGCTAAGTCGCCGCCGCGTCGCGGCCTCCGATCAGGAGGTACTTTTTTTTACTGCTCATCTGTTCGAACTCGAGCTATTTTATGAGATTTTAACAAGCGTTGACTAGAAATTGAGTGTTTGATTTGGAATTGGATCGGCGATGTTTGAATTTTATTGCTATATTTTGGTATGATGATTGAATTGAAGTTACTGCAGCCCGGTCACTTAGTTAATGAAGTGATGGAATTTGAAAGAAAAAAGTATCGTTGTTTTTAGTAACTTGATGGTGATCAGACTATACTAGGAGTAACTGTGAAATTAAGCTCTTTTTTTCTGAAAAATCGAGAAACTGCATTCTTGCTGAGCTTCCTTTGTACTAGTAGTTTGTAGGCTGTTAGGTTTTGCCAACCACAGAGAAAGAAAAAGTGAACAATATGAGTGGCTTCTATTATGTTGTTATGTATGTGCATTTTAGTATCCTAGAACTATGCAATTATTTTTGGTTATGGTTATGGTTTTGATTTATGATTTTTGAATGTCTAACAAAGATTTTTGTAGTTTAAACATGTATAGTGCATCTTTTGTGTGTGTATCTGTGTGTGAAGGTTGGTATGTTTGCATGAATCATATCTAGGGAGATGAGGATGGTAATCCTTTAGGGAGTTTATCAATGTATCTTTTGTTTATATGTATATCAGTTGGTTATTGGTTGTCTATATTTCGGGTTGCTCTTCTTTTTCCCATGATTGGTTACCAGCTGACCTTTGAGGAACTATTTTCTCGAACAGTGTTGAACTTCATTTTTCCCTTGAATGATCTATCTGCCAGGTTATTACCTCTTCATGTGAATCATCAGAACGCAACTTGTTAAAATCAGAGTTTGTCGCTGCTTCAGAGAAAAATGCAGAGTTGAAAAGGCAAGTTAAGGAGTTGACGGAGAAACTTCGGTTTGCGGAGCAAGGGAAGGATAGTGCCCAGAAACAGGTGATGATGTTAGGCAAACAGCAAAAGGCGGGGCCTTTTGGCACAGTTAAGGCATTGCGAACCAACCCTGCAGTTGTACCTGATGAATTTGTCAACCCGAAATTGGCCAAGCTACTGGAGAAAGTTGCTGTGAATCATGAAATCATTGTCACACTTGCCAATTCAAATGTTAAGGATATGTTGGAGGTGTGGTTCACAAATATCAAAAGAGTAGGGATACCGAATTACTTGGTCTTTGCGTTGGATGAGGAAATTTACAATTTGTGCCTAGCAAATGGTGTTCCAGTATATAAAAAAGATGTAGAGGAGATAAACGAAGATAAGAACTTTGAATCAATTGCTAGAACTGGAGGAAATCACGCTGTCTCAGGATTGAAGTTTCGGATCTTGAGGGAGTTCTTGCAGATGGGATATAGTGTTTTGCTCTCAGATGTTGACATAGTCTACTTGCAAAATCCATTTGAGCATCTCTACAGGGATTCGGACGTGGAGTCCATGACTGATGGTCACAATAACATGACAGCTTACGGATACAATGATGTTTTCGATGAACCTGAAATGGGTTGGGCTAGGTACGCTCATACAATGAGGATATGGGTTTACAACTCTGGATTCTTCTATATTAGACCCACAGTCCCCTCTATCGAGCTCTTGGATCGTGTGGCTGGTAGGCTGGCTCGAGAGAATGCTTGGGACCAAGCAGTCTTCAACGAGGAGCTGTTCTACCCATCACATCCTGGTTATGAGGGGCTTCATGCATCAAGAAGAACTATGGATCATTACTTGTTCATGAACAGTAAAGTTCTCTTCAAAACCGTCAGGAAAGACTCACAGCTGCGCAAGCTGAAGCCAGTCGTAATCCATGTAAATTATCACCCTGATAAGCTGTGGCGAATGAAGGCAGTTGTGGATTACTACGTGAACGGGAAGCAAGATGCTTTGGATCCCTTCCCTGATGGTTCATCTTAGTAGAAACTCAAAACGTTTCTACTAGTGTGTCATAGCAATCGCTTCACTATACAGGTAAACTGCCACGAGATCTTTTTTCGTTTGGTATGTCACGAATAAGAACCCCTCAGCATCTGCTTAACTATAAAAACTCTTTTGGCATTTCTCCATTTCTGAGTCTGTGTTGAGCATTGTCATCTGGATTCGTTGGACCGAGAATTTGTATAAGAAATGGTTTTACTAATTTATTTTACAGTTAGTGTTTCAGCAACCTATCTATTCTGGTGTGGAATGTAATATTTACTCTCTTCTAGCATTCGACATTCCAACTTCCTTGTCACAGGACAACTTGATAATGAAATCTGAATGTGATGAGTTCTTGAAAATGTTTATCGGTGGTAATTTGATTTTTAGGGGTCGTTCGTTGCCATGACTAAAAGTCATTCTAATCTTCTATAACGATTGTCTTCTTCTAAAGTTTGATCTGTCTCCATAATGTCAAAATTACATTATATCTCATGTTTATTCATTTCACTTCCACTCCTATGACGAATTTAATCCTACATAAACTCCAGTAAAGTTTATCCCGCATTACATCTCTCCAAACACATGCATGTGATCTAATATTTAACAGTTTTGGAGTTTACTCTATTGAGGTAGAACAATGATCAATAATCCATGTAGTTCAGTCTATATATGGATTAAAAACAAGGGAAAGGGGGAACAGAGGAAACAAAAAAAATAAAACACTCCCAATGAACATAATATTCAATTTATTAACGATCAAATTTTTTAATTGAATTCTTTGTAAATGTTGATTTGGTGCCGCATCAGTCATTATATAGAACAACAATATTTGACAAAATACTCAGAAACTAAGAGCAAAAGTATATTTGACAAAATACTTCAAAACAAAAGTTTGATCCTAATTCGGAACTTAAATTTGTTTGAGAATTTAAGTTAGTTCTGCCTTCAGTGTAATTCAGATTTTAGACTAAGTCACTAAGGGCATTCAATTTCATTTGGTATTCATGGCTATTTTTTTTCTTTTGTGCACCATATATCTCTTAAAAAACAATTAAACAATTTACTTTTATAATTCAGAATTAGCAATTCGGGATTGCTCGGTGTTGTATTATACTACTACTAATTATAAAAAAAGTTTTTTCACTAAAAACTATAACAATTTTTTCCTCTCGAATTCACTCGTACAATCTTTAGTTGATCAGATACCGTCCAATTAAAAAATGGAATGTTTGTAGTAAATAAAGAACGATTATTGATGTTCTTTAATAAAAAAACATATTTTATTAAACTGATTTTGTAATAACGACCCATATAATTTACTACTCCAGTTTTTAATTACATGATACATACATGGAGTACAAGTTTTGTGTTAAAATGACAATCCCTCTTGAAGTGACACCGCGACACTATTTATACAACAATATTATAAACGCTACACAACAATATTGTTGTGTAGCGTGTTGGGTATTGCTAGCCAAGAAAAATTGTTGTATAGTGTACAATATATTGTTGGCCGTCTTTTTTTGGCATTTGGCGGCTTATTATTCGTCCACGTGTACAAAATAATTGACTAGAAATGATGGTATGATATTATTTTAATAGGTGTGACACCCTAAGAGCATCCACTATAGGGGAGCCGCGGCCGGGTCTCGGGAGAGCCGCGGCGCGGCGCGGGGGGGGGGGGGTGGACACGGGAGCGCCACGATCGTGGCCTGGCCGCGGCGCTTGGGCGACCCTCCTATTGCATTGGCCACGAGCCGCGGCTCCCCCTATTTCCGATTTTTTTAAATTAAAATATAAACAAAATGAAAAAAATAAATTTTTTGGTGGTTTGGCCATGTCCATTATAGTGGGAAACATTGGCATTGGTGAGCCCGCCACGATTTTGTGGCCTGGCCACACTTTGTGGCTTGGCCCGGCCAACTGTAATGGAGTACAGAGACTTTCTAAATTTTATTTTTCTCTTTATTTATTTATATATTCCCATCTCTTCCTCCTACTTTTTCAGCGTCTCTTTAAATTGCAATTTGCATAATACTAGTTGGCAACACGTTGACGACCGATTATTTATGTCACACGGCTTAAGGAATTTCCATTTAAATTAATTTACCAACTCAATGCTCTATAATTGGACCGTCCTTTATTTCTCAATTTGAAAAATGAAATAATTGTTTCTACAATGGAGAATTAACAAATCATCAATTCATCCGAATTATTGCTAGTAAAATTTATGAATCGATTCGAATTATTCGAGGGCGCAAACAACAAAAGTTAAGTCAAAATGTTCAAATTTCAGTAGGACTTCGCATTTTATTCACGGATCCACGCATATCTTTAAATATAGAAATATGTTCAGATTCAGATAATTTATCAGCAAATTCTTGAGAAAAAATACTTGAATTTGTCACTATAATCTGAATATTTTGAATATAGAATCAAGTTGGCATTTTATACAGGTCAACTTTTTTCCCTCTATTTTGTTTTCTTTTCCTTTCAACTAGGCTTTGAATCTTCAAAAGAGACAGACAGCTGTGAAGTCTGACTCTCTCTCTCTCTCTATTTCTCTCTCTGCATCAGAATCTGCTACCAAAGAGAAAATAATGCCCATTGTTCAGTCACATACACTCCTCTTTCAGGTGAGTTTTCTGCTGTGAAAGCGGTTGCTTTTTCTGCAGTTGAGGAGGAAACATTTCTTGACAATGAGTGCCCTCTTGTGTTAAGGTAAATAATTGAATCGAATTGGGTTTCCCTTTTCTTTCTGTTTCTTGAACTGCAACTGTAACAATTTCCCTCTAACTGTATTTCGTATTATGCTTCAAAATTTCCCTTTTTCTTTCACCGCCTGCATTGCTTCGGTTCCTTTCTATGTTGGTTTCTTTAGTGAGTGTGATTTCCTTGCATTGGAAGGTCTCTTCGAACCCCCTTTTTCCTTTATGGATTTCTTGGTTTTCTGGAAATCTATGGCTGAACCTTAAAAGATTCAATTTTTTGCTCTGGGTTTAGATTTTAGATCCAATCTTTTGTCCCTCGTTCTTTCATGGTTCTTGGGTCTGTGGCAGATGGGATTCTTGCGTTGGATTTTTTGGTCAACTTTTTCTGTATTTACTTAATCATCACCACTTTCTGAGTAGTTAGTTTCTTCCTGGATTTGATTGGTCTTCCTAGGTGAATGAGGTTGTGGTGAATATGTTGAGAGATCTTAGGAAACATGATGATTGATCTTAATTATCTCATTAGAAAGTTGGCTTTTGTTGGTGTATCGACCTAAAGTTGTCATCATTCAGCCCACCACGTCAAAAAATGACAATGTACCTTAAAAATGTTGCTATTCTGCCTTAAATTATTTCCTCCATTTTATTGCTGTAGCTATATTTTAACCTTTCTCGAAATATGGAGATGGGCTACTATACATGTGTAGGTGTATATGTATCTGTGTGTGTAATATATGGTTGGAGCAGATAATTTCAGAAGTCCACATTTTCCTGCTAGTTTAGTTTTCATATCTTCATACTACTTTTTTTCAGAAATTTAAGCTAAGGAAGAGCACCTTAATATCAACTGTGTTTGATTTTGGCAAATGGGAAAATTAGTGTAGATAATGTTTATGTTTACTCATTTGATCCATATCTTCCGAAGAATTATTGTCTCCAAAACAAATCATCTGCATCTTCGTCTTGAGGGTCTACTTCATTTGCTACGTCCTTCTCTTGCATATTGCCATGTGTTACTGTTTGACGAGAAACAGTATGGTGTCAATTTCTCTATTCTTACACGCTTCATAGGAATCCCATTTACACATTGCCCATGGCCCTCAGAACTTTTGTCTATATCCATGCATCTAAAGTCGAGTCAATGATTTACTACTGTGTATGCCTCCTCTATTAAGAATGGCTGTTGTTTTCAATCTTGGACGTTTGAAGATAATTGATGAGTGTTGATTGCACTCAATTATTGGTTCTTTAATCTTCCTTTTGATTGTAAAAGAAAAGGAAAAAAAAGCCAAATCTTGTACGATAAGATTTTCTATGCTCCTGTAGTTAAAAGCTAATTCTTGAGAACTTCTAAAAGACAAAAGGCAGCAGTTGTTAATAGTTCCAGCAAAGGATACTTTCTTTAATGAAGTTACTGATAGTTGAGATCTATACTGCACTTGGGGGAATGATACATTTGAATGTTTTCAGTTGAAGGTCTGCCTTCTGAATTCATCGTTCAGTCACAAGGTCGATTTCATTCACGTGAAATGACACAGAATTTCATAGGCAAATATAATTCGATCAATTAAGAGTACTGGCTTTCTTTTCATGTGAAAAATGTTGGAGTTCATTTTTTATTTTGAATACCTTGGTTTCTTGAACCTTCCAATCAGGGTTATATAATGTTCTTTACATTCCCGAAGCATGAACTCCTAACACACTCATATGCGAATGGTGTTAAAACTGCATAAGTAAACAGGATATTATGTCCAACCTTGAATTGAAGTAGGCGATGCTTTCATAAGATGTAGTATTTTGTAATCAAAGTTGGATAATCTTGAATTCATATTTTCTTAATTACTCGGGATCTGTTCCTACCAACTTCCACGTACTGGATGTTCACATTTGTGTATGTACATTTGAGAGAAATAAATCTGATGCTGAGTTATTGACATCTAAAATAATATTACAGGCTGAAACTGGGTATTAAGCCATTCCTGGTTTCACCCTTGAACATGAAATCAAAATTCAAAAGTAGTTGGAGATCAATTGTGCCTCTGCAGACGCAGGGAGAATCAACGACAAGGTTCTGCGTGTTTCCTAAGGTTAAATCAGCTAGCTTTAGCCAAGGAAACACTCCTGTTTACCTCAATGTTTATGATTTAACACCTGTCAACGGCTATGTTTACTGGGCTGGACTTGGTGTCTTTCACTCTGGGGTTGAAGGTAGAGAGATTCTCTTACTTTATAATGTCTTTTTGATTTGTATTGCCTTTCTTCCTATATACTTTCGTTGTTATCTCCTCGTTTGATACTTGACGTTCATTCACTGAGTGCATTGGAATTATGTTTTTGCAGTGTATGACATTGAATATGCTTTTGGAGCCCACGACTTTCCTACTAGTGGTGTATTTGAAGTTGAGCCCCGGCAATGCCCTGGATTCAGGTTTCGCAGGTCAATTTTTATTGGCACGACACATTTGAATCCTCACCAAGTTAGAGATTTCATGGAGAAGCAGGCCACAAACTACTGTGGTGATACATATCACTTGGTTGTCAAAAACTGCAACCATTTCTGTGAGGATATATGCTACAAGCTGACTGGAAAACGGATACCAAAATGGGTGAATCGTCTGGCAAGGATAGGTATCTTATCTCCATATATCTTGCCCCTGATCATTATTAATCTCATTTTGATGCATCATAACTAACTTTTAGAGGAGTCCAAAAATGCATTTTATCTGAATAAATGTGGTTAATTGTCAGTCATAGAAAACTTCATGCTGATTTATTGGAACTTCCTTCTAAGAGGTTTTTTTATAGGCTCATACTGCAACTGCATACTCCCGGAGGCTCTAAAAACGAGCAAGGGACCACATGATACAAACTGTCAAGATTCAGAGAGTGAGAAGAAGAGTCTGAGAAGCTCTTTCAGCTGCTTCTCTTCTATTTCTATGCACCAAAAGGAGAAAGATGTATCGATATCATCGTTGGTCTTACAATCACACTATAAAGGCTGTCTGCCTCCTTGGGATTTAAAGAAATCAAGAAGTACTAAATCTGTGAAAGAAGGTTAGAGAATAGGAATTTGTTTTTCTTTTTTCTTTTCTATTTTTGTGGATTCTTAGATTGTTTTAATTTTTGGGTTACAAGTACCACCACATTGAATGTAGTTATCTCAATGAGGTTTGAGGGTAAAACAGTTGCTGTTTTTCCTCTATTCTGTAATGTGTGTATTTTGTTCTCATCTTTCTTCATGTACTTTCTTGATGAAATCGAAATTTTTTCCCAAATAGGCATTCGCACTTTACAAATCTCTATTGACAAGTTATATTTTTATATCCATTATCTTTACAAAAATGACTTAACTTACATAAGTTTACATTGTCATATATTAACACTTCTAATATTATATTTATATGCTTGTTTTCTAAACATTTAATATCATCACCACCATCATTAAATATTGGTTGTGTCCAAAGACTTCAACCAGTTTGCTAGTATTTCTACAGTCAATTTTGAAGCTTAACAAAAATAATTAAATGAAGCTTGAAATTTGTAGCACATTCTACCCACTAAAATAGATGAACATTAATATCCAGCGAAAAATAACATGTGGAATGAGGAGGATTTGGAATTATTCGGTCACTCCAATTGTTGTAGTAGTATGATTGATAAGACCAAAACACATGGGGATTGATGGCAAAACCAAACTAAAGTGCATTTAACTTTTAGGATAGAGAAATCACATGGGGATTGTTATTTCTTAATAGCATAAATAACCCCCAAAATAGGAAAACGAAATGCTTCTGAATATAAATGGTGGGGTGCGTTAAAATGACAACATCTCTTCTTAAAGTAATATCATACCACTATTCCTAGCCAATTATTTGTACACGTGGACAAATAATCAGCTACTATAAGACAATCATAAAAAAGTTCAAGAATAAATTTTTTCGACCAGCAATATCCAATACGCTAGACAGTAATTTTTCTCGGCCAGCAATATCCAATATGCTATAGATTTATACTATTCTTGTGTAGCGTTTATAATATTGCTAAATACATGGTGTCACAATGTCACTTTAAGAGGTGTTGTCATTTTAACACAAACCCATAAATGGTTTTAGCATTTCTCCATGTAAGAATATATCTTTAAGAACTAATTAGTGATTTTTCAATGATTAAGTTTTTAGCCAACTAGCCTTAAACTCGAATAACCACATAATATCCAAGGAAACAAACAAAACCAGGGAAAGCAACCTTGTCCGGACTCGCGACAGAGAATGTATACACTAGTCATTACTAATAATATATTATTGCATAAATTTAGAATTATCATTAACTCAAACAATTGAAATAATAATATTAATGACACAAAATAATAAAAATAAATCAACAATAATAACTGAAAATCAAAGTTCTAGATGTTACACCATGAAACAAAAGCACAAGTTCCATCATTCGTTTCCACAGTCAATCAATGGTGGTGGGTGTTACCAACTTACATTCATTATGCTCCACCATGGAAATATAGTACATAATTGAATGCCAAAAATGTTTAATCTGCATCTCTATAAACTATTTACGCATCTCACTATGTGATTCCACTAACATTAGTTTCGATCTCTACAAGTCAAGACTATGCTGATGGAACGACAAAAGGGGCGATCCTATCTAGATGCTTATCGATCCTTGTAACTACAAGTCTACAAGTGATGGCTGCACACCGCCTCATTACACACAAGCTGAGATTGAATTATGTACATTGTACATTATGAAAGGTCGAACGAACAATACCTCTATGTCATGTCGGAGCCTTCTCTGGAAGCCGGGAGCGTTCCTTATCTGCGAAATGGAGAAGCCTTCTGAGTCTCAGAACCATGTCACAATGGAAAGGCAAAGCAGATCTTCTCTCCAAGTATGCTGGGCTAGCAGTCATCCAGGACAAAGCATGGAGTTCTGCTGCTATTGTATCTAGTATGATGTGCGTTTCCACCTCGATATCTTTGGATTCAGAGCTCACACCTCGCCCCACAGGCTTATTGGCACCCTTCCCTGACTTCTCTTGGCTGACAACGTTACCTCCACAATAATCAATTAAACTAACAGAGAGAACTGAAGGCCATTCTTCTTTTGATAAACTCCTGGCATCTCTCCTCATTGAAGGTACTGCTTTTGAAACGACAAAACCCGTGGACAGGGGAATTGCAGATCCTTTGCTATGTAGAAGATGGGCGAGAGGCGGGGAATCTGCAGTGAGACATGTAGGGAGCTGAAGAACAGAAGGAGGCAGAAATCGCATGCTCGGTGAAGGGACTAAAAGGTAGGAAGCTGATGTAGACCCAAGGGACTTCACAGGTGTGTATCCTTCAAGATAGCCTGACAGACCTGAAGTAGCACTACCTTGACTTGACCCTGCAACAACGTGGATTATTAGGAAAAAATACAGCTTGGCTGAAGAAACTTCCAACAGGAGTATATAGCTTGTAGGTTGAAATAGGATTAACATAGATAAAAGATCATTCACACGCCAACAAATGTAAGAACGAGAAAAACCCATATTTCAATCACCAAACTTTTTGGAGTCAGACACAAGCACAAGCCTAGAAATTCAAGTCCTGACAACCGTCAAAGTCCAGAGAGATTTTAAGACACTTCACATTCCAGGACTTAGCATGCTAGAAAGTAGAAACACAGACATTAAATGGGCACTTAAAACATTGATGAATCTCATTGAGATACAAATCTAAAGCAAAGAGTCAAAGTGAACTGATAAGTACCAGGAGATGAATCTGCTTGTAACACAAGTTGTAATGAATGATCAATCGAGACTGAGACAAAACTGATGCTCTGTACCCATTGCAATAAGCCTTTTGAATTGTCTAACACTGCATGCCCACCCATTAGCTGCTTCCTCGAGGAAGGTTGTGCGATGCCACCTTTCATGAATGAGGAAGATTTAGAATGAGGACTGTACAATGTACTTGGTGAAGAAGGCAGTGCCCGCTCTTGCATTAAACTCATCTCCTGCTGTTGTAAAGAATTTCCGTTGCTGCCAGCTGGCATTCCATCAGGAAGGGAACGACGGAGCTGCAGAGACCACTTTTTCACCTCAGAACCCCCAGCTGAATATAAAGCTTTCTGCCACTCTGCAAAAAGAAGGCACTTTTTGAGGTGAAAACCACTCAAACAATCGTTCAAAATTTCTTTCAAAATCTTAATCAACTAGGATACTACGAAAACCAGAAACATAGTGTCTTACTCTAAACGTTATCCAACAATTCTGATGCAGAAATAAACATAATAATCGAAGAGCTCAGTACAGGAAAACTGCTAATAAGTTGGTTTAGCAAATGTAAAGTTAATTCAGTACCCTGGCACTCGAGCTCAAAAAAGCATCCAATACGTGTAATCACGAGATCTCTAGGCTTAGCTACACCAGCATCAGGAGAACAAGCTTGAAGAATCTGGCATCCTTGTTGTAGTATTTGGACAAAAAGGGACTGCAGACCCTTTGTGTCTTGCCGACTACTGATTCCTCCGAAGGGGTAAACACAACTGTCAAGCAATTCTCCCCTTGAATCTGTCCATATGCACACCATCCAGCGCCAATCCTCAGTCCACCCATAACAACAATGCAGACTTGGGATTGATTTTTGGTGGCCAGATGTCAAACCATCTGAATCCAAGGAATCATGCTGAGAAACAGGACCATTATCCCCAGTTACTGCAGAAGTAGAATTTTGCACAAAGCTAGTACTTGTGCAATCATCTGACAGCTTTAATGAATCTGCCGAATTACCAAAAAAGGGTGAAAGCCCACGCTCAATGGATCCAGGTTCTGCAAGAATAAAAAGTGGTTCAAACAAACAACGAATATCATCCAGAGGAAAGATATCTCCAGTTCTGCTGGGATCTGCTCCAATCCCCCCACTCCTTACTGTCTGCCAAGAGTTGTCCCAAGCACCCTGTCTCATGCTTGTATCAAGTTCACTCTCTCTCTGAAGAGGAGGTCCTCCAATTCGAGAACCAACACAATCCTTCCACATACCAGGAACTGACGGAGACATTTGCATCAAGACTGAATGAGAAGCCCCTGGCACAGATAATGATGACATTGTCTCACCAGATGCTCCCCGTGAAATTCGTCGAGCCTTATTGTAAACAGTGAAAGCAATTTCCTTTAGAATGATCAGCTCATTTAGCTTGGGGCTAGTAACCCTAAATATGGCATCTACAGTCACAATCTGCAATACAATCTTTGGGATGCTAAATCCTGTAAGAGTTAAAACATTTGAAAATGATTCATCTACAGAAGCTGGGTAACTCAAAGCTTTTGCAACTTGATTGTGCATCATGGATCTCCTTTCTTTATCAGAAGATCGAATCACTGATCCAATAGCAATCGAAGCTTCAACCACAGTCTGTAGGACTGCAAGAGGCTCTGGGAAGGGGCAGACCACATAAACAACCTGATTCAATGAACGTGAATGAAACTCCAAACCATTATTGAAATGCCTATCCACTCCATGAATTTATAATGTGAGGAAGAAGGGCAAAGGAGAACACTAATAATCAAAATAACAATATACTTCAAAAATGAAGAGAATACTCATATCATGGAACATCTCAACTCTGCATTTAAGTAAAATTGTTAAAAGAGCCAATCTTTTGCAATCCTTAAGAATATCATGCAGCATATACAGAAAAGAAAATCAAATGGTAAATCTAACAAGACTGAAATGACGAGTGGTGACAGCCCCAAAAAGTTATGCATCTTTCCTATTCATCTGGACATTAAAGATGTATTGAACCACTATATGCCTTGATTTGCAGTAGCAAACAGAACACATTCGTACTAAGATGAAATACAGGGTCGGATTGCAAATGCAAAGGTGCTGTATAAAGAGGATGTAAGTAGCATAAAAATTTGCAGAGTTCAGAACTTACAGTGCATGGTCCACCATTTCCTTCCTTGGAATTCACTGGCACAGACGAACCAAATTTCAAGGTCTTAAGAACCTTAGAAAGAGTCTTTAAATAACTAGTCAGGTCCCAGCCATTTGATAGGAAAAGGAAATAATCACTGATTGATCCCAACATAGATGCATTGTTGGTATCTATCTTCATTGATTGAGGGCAATCAAGAAGAGCAAAACCAGGTGATATTTTCTTGGAATCTATATCCATCTCATTTCCCAGACTTTGGGGTGCATGTGTTCCCAGCTTGCAGGTTTCATAAACTGAAATTGAGAGAGAGAGAGGGGAGAGGGAGAGATTGGGAATTTTAGATATCTGACCCAGAAAACACAAGTAGGATAGGACTTTTTAAGCTAGCGAGAGAAAAATATAGGAGTTAGCTCATGTGAAGGAACAAATCTTATAGTGAAACCAAATTACAGCTAATGTATGTGCATTAAAGAACTAGAGCCAGCAAAAATAAAACCTCAAATAAAGAACCTACAGTTACAGAAAGCAACTAGGTTCACATAAAAAGTAATAAAACAGCTTATTTTCATAACCAACTGAAATAATAAAGTGGCTAAGTTCTTCAGAATGTTGAACAAGCAATATTGAGGAGCATATAAAAGTTTTAGCTCAAGATTGCAAAATCTGCCATTACTTTCTTTGTTTGATTTATGACAGACAGATGTCATATTATGATAATATATAAATTGTTGGCAAAATATCAGAGTATCATATTAGATACTTCTCAAGATTATATATCTAAAACTCATTGTAAGCGCATGAAGAATATTTTGGCTGAATACTGAACACAAATGATACTAACCAGTTCCAAGCTGAAGAAAAAAATCAGTAGCAGCTGTTGTAAGTGGATCAATATTTGGGCATACTACGTAGTAGCTCATCTACAAGAGAGACAAGGAAATATGTAAATCAGTTATAGTATCAAACTGAAAATCAAAAGTCAAAAAGGCAGTTTCCAGGCCTTGTTAACACCAGAGAATGAAACAAAAAGAAGAAAGAGCACAGGACCATCAAAGTTTATAAACAAACAGATTAACCAGTCTTACATGTTTCACAGTTGCATAAGGTTCCAGAGGAGCCTTTTCCCAGAGTTGCAAGGAACCGGCTGAGGTTTTGAGCCAATCATCTTGGTACCTATGCATATAATGAAATCATCACATATTCTATGTAACAAAAAAAGAAGGTACAATATGCATCCTAAAGCCCAAACTCTGGTGGCATGTGGATTAAAATGTTAAGCTACTGGCTTAAACATATACCAAATATACAAGGATATCATGCATACCCAACAAGTATTGATGGAAATGGAACAACAGATAGTGTAGGCCGTATCCGTGAGCAGTGTTGCTGATCTGACTCCATCAGAGAAGTACCTCCATCATCCCCTCTGGTTCCATCACCTATAATGGCAACTGAATTACTATTCAAAATGTAAAATAAGGTGAAAGAATCATTGAACTATAAGCATAATACCTTTGAGCCCAGATGCTCCACCAGCAGAGGTCAGAGATGGGCTCATGGGATCTCCAACAGATAAAGTTACTGTACTAGAAGAATCTCGGCATTCACTTGCACTAGCAATAGACTCCGCAGAGTGTCCATCATAAGTCATCGCCGATTCATTGGATGGGTTACGGCCCCTACACCAATCCATAACAGAAAGAGGGCCATCTGCATTGCTAAAAGCAGATTTCAACGCTTCTTTTATGTCAGACTGAAGCAAACCAATTGTTAAAGATGCCTGGACCTGAACATGACAATAGATTTTCATAAGAGTCGTGTATAGTCTGAGAAGCTCCCGCGACATACTAATGAAAAGCATACAAATGATAAAAAAGAATATGTACTTTCATGATGCTGAGTTCACTGACATTACACCAAATAAAATTACAATACTATACAGAAGCTATCTACTACATGCATAAAGCCCATCTTTCAACAGTCAGAACAAGCCCAATAATGACCAGATGTGCAGAGTAGCAGCATACTATTGAATAGAAAATTCATTGAAATCTTAAGGTCTTTGTGATCATAAAGGGTACAATACACGTAGTTCTGCTGATCCATTTATTAAAGGTGCTCAAAGGAAAACCAGTGCTGAGGTACGTTACTTTCATCAGCAATGACCTACCCACAATACAGTAAATGTACTTACTCAGCAACGAAAATTAGAGCTCTAGGAAATAAAGGTTAACACATAAGAACCACAATATTCTGTGTTCCCCATCTAATTAAACAAGAAAGGAGTGCACCCACTCATGCATGTGCATCACACAGAGTAGGAAGTACACATTTCAAAAGAGCCAACCGTTCAGGAAAACTAACGAATGAAATATAGTAAAGGTAAAAGGGCCAGCAGGAAAGAGAATGGCGGCCTTTCTTGTCTGGATGAATAGAACTTCTCAATAATAAAAAATCAGCATGAATTGAAACAAATAACCATATCTCACATCAACTGAGAGTGGATCAACAAGCTCCATTCCAGCAATGTCCAGGGAATGGGAAGAAGCCAAAAGACCCCCACAGCCAGCATGTACCATAGAGGGTCCACATGAAAATCCACGCCTCCTCTGCTCTTGAAGTGCAAGCCACCCATATGGACCATCACCACAATCAGCATCCAGAGCCACATCAACAAATGAAGTAGCTTGCTGAACAAGGAATGCGATACCATCAAGAAGTTCCTGGAGTGGCTGCCGTAGTCCGTATGAAAGCATACTTTCTTCCATGAATGAATTATGTGGAATGGAAGGGCAGACCTCCATATTTGATGAACCTGTCTTAGCAACTTTAGGAATTCCAACAGAACGCCAGACCCCAACTGGTGCAGTCAAAGATCCATCTAGCATTCCACCATCTACATCACCAGCTATCCTAACAGGAATTGATTCTTTCTTTTTCAACTCAGATTTGCATGACATATTGTCCACCATGGTGCTTGAATCATTATGACCTAGATTTTGAGTGCTGCTACAAGATAATCCACTCAGACTAGAAGATGAAATGTTGCTGGAAGAAAGCAATGTATGTCGCAGCCTACACATGGAAACCTGGCACACTAAGCATTCAGTCTCTGTTGCAAGGACAGTCCTAGCGGATGGGAGACAATTATCTCCTTTTTGTGAGCTGTCACTTGCTTTAGCTGAGATAGGTTTGACATCTGCTTGGCTCAAACCAAAAAACTGTGCTGATGAACCTCCAACTTCACTTTTGCTAAGACTATTATGACTTGCACCAGTTTGCTGCTTTCCTCTTTCAACATGTGTGTAGTATTTTTTTGATTTAAATGCAGAACACAGTTCTTTCTTTTCTGTACAAGCTTTCTCACTTGGCAAGGTGGACTTCTCATGAGATCCATTACAGCAAGGGGAAGGAGGTGTTGCAGAGTATACATAATGACTTGAGCTTGATGCAGAATCCACTTTGCAAGATCTAGGAATGTAGGGGCTTCGGAAAATAACAGAGGAGATCTCACTGTTAGGGGCTTCCACACCCCCATATTCTGGGGCAAATGACATCAGTGCTTCAGCCTTTACGACGTGATCAAACTCAATATTGGAAGATGGCAGCATACAAGTAACTTGACTGGGAGCAGAACTCTTTGTGGTTTCTTGGTTTTTGATGACTGAATCTTCCACAGAATCAGGAGCATTTAGTTGGTTGAAGTTATCAAAGGTTGGAAAACCTGTCGATACAAGCATTCGATCTGGCACATCCATCACTGAGGTGCTGGGGCTGCTACACAACTCACCACCATCAGGCGCAGGAAACATGAGAACTTGAGACTCAGCAGTCCCTGGAGGCTTCATTGTATAAAAAAGGAAACACAGCTTTTGTTATTGAAAAGGTTAAGCTTACTTGCTGAAAAAGCGACGCAACTGTCAAGAAAGTTTGTAAAGGATAATTCAAGTTCACATCGTACCTCAAAAAAGAACACACAATGTAAAGATCACCTAATGTTTTCTACCACACGGCCAAATAAAAAAATTGATTGCTTTTTGCTGAACTTCAGAATTAAGATGATAATGAATGACACTAAATGACTAAATATACACAAACAATCTATAATCAACCCAGAACTGGACACCAATAAAGACCTCAATCACTCAAGATTAATAAATGAAATGCAAGGCCTGGTTCGCTTCCTAGCTCTAGAAATCAGCATTTCCCAGCCAGCCAAATAGGTCGTCTGGTATTACTATATCCAAGAGAGCATATAAAAGATATAGAATTACCTCCCCGAGTGGCAAAGCATCATTCTCAAAAAAGTCACCAAAATCACCAAACTCTGATAGTAGTGCTTGAATATCCATCCCCATGCCTCTATCATCATCGTCCCATCCCCACTGAGATCCAACATTTTCATTTGCAGCCCCATTAATAGATATATTGGCTTCCATGGTACCATAATCAGTCATGGAAGGATTCAAAACCATGCCTGCTTGACCAAATGACTCTGAAGTCCCACTTCGTGGCCTTTTAGAACCCTGAGCAGGAAATGGAAATGAAAAAATGAGATGCTTCAAATGCAAAGCTTTTCAATCTATAAAGTTAAAAAAGTCACATCAAAGAAAAATTACTAAATCAGGAAGTGAAAATATATATACTAAAATTTCAAATATAAATAACTAAACAAACTCAGTTCTCATAGGAAACAAGCAAATTTTGGTCAGTATATGACAAAGCTAAAGAACATGAAACTACAAGATAATAGAGTTTTAAAAAGAAAATAAAGATCCTTGCGTTTTCTAGTCAACTATTATAAGGGAAAAATAAAGTTACCAATTGAAGGACATCATTCTGCATCTGACCCAAGGAAGATAAACCAGACTGTCTGGACATTAAAGAATCTGCATCTGCCTCCAGATCACGAGTTCCCAGGACCTTGCGATCACTGTCACTGGAGGAACTACTCATGCTGCCATAGCTACTACTATTACTATTACTACTACTACGATAACCATGGTAAGAACGAGTTCCACTTGGTTCAAGAGAAGATCCATCCATTGAATCAACTTTGTCATCACTGCCAAAATCAAAACTGATTAAAAGCACAACTTCAGGGATGGCCTACAATAAAAGATATGGAAATCAGATGATAAATAGAGAAACTTTAGGGCTAACCAATGCATAACAAGTGATGAAGCTGACAAAGACGGTCCAGCCCAATTTTGTAGCCAGAATCTGAAAAGTACAAAAACAGTGTGAGTAAATGCATTTGCATGTACTGTCTAGGGTTAGGGATGTCAATTCGAGTGGACCCATTTGGCCTGACGGGTGACAGGTCCGGGACAATTGTCCTAGATTTCAAGCGATAATAATATGGTTGTAACTTTAAACCTTCAGTTTTTAGGCTATCCCGTCAAGCCTGAAATATTTAGGAAAATATCTTGATGTATTGCCTATGATCATGATGATGCCATAAATGATGCTTCTATCTTCCTTGTGGTGAATAAATAATCACACAATAGGTAAAAAAGAATATTAAAGATATAGACCTTGTCTCTTATTCTTGATGCTCCAATTTCAACTTCATAATTGATTTACATTAGTACTCTTCTTCGTCTATTAAAAATTATTCTATTGTAATGCAATCAGACAATTTAATTTTGATAATAAAAATGTATTATTGGCCTACAAAGAATAATTGATGAGAGAAGAATAACCACCCCAAACCGGATCATGAGCTACGTACTAATGAGATCCCAATTGTTTCTAAGTCAATAAATTACCAAAAGATCCAACCCTCCACAGAAGACTATTTAGATCAGAAATTTCCATACTTCATTGATCATAGTAATACCTTTTCAAAGATGATCTTGCAAAAGATGTCTGCATAACTGGAACAAGAACAGCCTCTGTTGGATAGACAAACTTTTTTTCACAAATTGGAAGCTTGTCTAAAGGCCACCTCTGATTACATATTTTAGAAGCTGGAGACTCAGTGCCATGAGGCTGAGAAGAGTTACTGTGCAAGTTCGCACTATCCCGCACCAGCTTTTCTTGACAACCAAGGGTCACTTCAACAAAGCAGTTTTGTCCCCTTTGTTGAGTTGGCAGTCCAGATCCTCGAGCAACTTTGAAAGGAAGACCTGAAGTTCCATTTGGATCTCTAAACTTTCCGGAGCTGTACATTTATGACACATGAAACAAATTTCCAGAAAGAAATTAAACAATAGAGGACCATAAGTTCAATTGTTAAAGGAGGAAGCAACTGAAAAGGTAAATATAAATAAAATTCAGATACACATAGAGAAGTAATTATAACAACCTCAAAAACACTTGCTTGACAAGATCACCAGGACAACATCCCGTGAGCTTCCCACGCATTCCATGAGGAGAAACAACAACTGCAAAAATACAAGGGTGCTAGTATGAGGGTCTACGTAGATCAGTCACAGGCTGTGAAATTCATGATAGCTTGAGATATTTGACAGTGAACAAAAAAAATAAAAGAAATGGTTTTCACAAGTTCATCTATCATGGTATCTTAAATACTTTCAAGGGTTTATATATAGTCCAGCATGTACACACATACATTTATATATATATATAGGGGTGCGATCATATCATAACTCATATTTATGTGATAACCTAATAACCCTATCATTTTATGGGTCAAAAGTATCATTTTTACTAAAAAATGATATTTATACACGATAAAATGATATTTTTTCAGCATGCATAAAATGATACTTTTATTCCATAAAATGATATTCTGTTCCGTAAAATGATATTTTTCATCCATAAAATGAGGGTTATTAGGTTATCACCATAAATATGGGTTATGATATGATCACATCCCTATATATATATATAGGGAATGGAACAAAATATAACCAAATTTTATATCAAAACTTTAACACCTTAACCATGTTAAGCAAAAGATTGTTAGATTATCAAAGTAGCAAGAGTATATAGCAGTAGACAAAGTCTAACACATATTTCAAGACATCTCAGAACTCAGCTTTTCATTCTGTTTCAAATTTGCCAATTCATTAACAAAAAGGACAAGGAGAGAAGATGTCACAGGGGCAAGTCAAATGCGATGAGGAAAGCAGACTATTAGACCAAAGACACACCTGAAATTTGGTCATTGGTATGCCGGCTAGAGCTGCTGAGGAAAGGTTCAATGTCGCCATTTGAAAGAGCTCTGACATGCCTAAAAGTGTGCCAGAAAATTCATGCTCATAAGAATATTAAGGGATCAGGTCCACACCCAATGTAAAGACTACCAGTGATAAAGCTATTGGCAAATACAGATAAATTAAAAGACCAAGATGCAAGATACTAACTTAGCAGATATAATAACATGAACAAATATTGTTTCTTCTGTTGCAGCAAAGATGAACTCAGCGACAGGTTGACCCCTCCTACAAAACACAAATACGAATTCAGGAGGTGGATTTTATGCCAGAACTGTCATCATGGCTTGAGTAGGAACAAAACCCTAAGACACATACAATATTGTAGAAAAATGAAAATAAGAAATTCAAAAGGGGGGCAGTTTCAGTTAATCCACCATAGTTGATTGATACTGGTTACAGTACCACTCATTGAACCAATATTAGAAATCCAAAAACTAGGTAATGAAACAGGATGAGATGTCCCCAAAGGTGAAGCCAACCTAGCAGTCTTAACCACAAATACAAGTCCAATCTCACGCAATCTATGTTTAATATTGAAATAGGGACTTTATTTTTTGGAGCATGCTCACTGCCCTATATTTGATATGAATCGCCAGCAACCTATTCAAGTTTTCCAGCGGTCATTGAGGATAGCACCATAACAAGCCAAAGCAGCACAGTACAACGCCCTTTGTGTGTGTGTGTGTGTGTGTGTGTGTGTGTGTGTGTGTATTTGTGGGGGCAACAGGCTATAAAACCAAACAATAATGAGCTGGAAAAATCAGAGCTAAAGTACAAATGTCCTTTTCAGTGGTTTGCCCCAACATCACTAATCTCTTCCTGCTGATGGACAAAATCATTAACATGAAAGCAATAAACGGTACAGACCTAAAATTATATTTAAGCCAAGAATATAAATGTGGAAAAGCCAGTTCTGGGTATTATAACCAAGATTTATAAAATCTAAATGCTTCACTAAACAGCAAACATAAAATAGAAGAGCATCCAGATCTACTACGTTAAATTCTTATGCTAGTGAAGCCCACACCTACAAATATTCAATGAAATACCAAATTTTAAAAGAAAGAGCACTAATAACATGAATGAACCTGAATAGTTCTTCATTCTGAGTAAATGGCTGATACTTGGAGAACACATCCCCAAATCGTATATATGAAAACCCTCTAAGTGCTCTGTCAAAGGGAAAAAAGCATTGTTAACTACTGTTTATGCTTGTCAATCAAGCAAAAGAGAGACATGGAACAACCTTTCTATACGGTTTCTTAAAGCCTGTGATATGGCAGAAGCAACTTCTTCAGAATCTCCAGGAGACACCCAAAATCCAGATGCGAGCACTGGAAAAAAATATTTATATCTTAATTTACCAAAATATATCCACCATTATCTCTGAGGAGTGAATAAATGTAATAGCAGTATGGGTAAGGTGAAGAGGTAATTAACTTCATACAAAATTACTAAATAGGAACCATACCTCTCAATTTGGCAACAGCATGTTGTGCCTTCTCATTGATAGAGGAGTGTTGACCAGGGAGAAAAAGCCAAAGCTTAATCTTCTCATCTGATCAATAAGATGAGTACCAGGAATGAGGAACACATTGTTATTTCTTACTAATCAATTTATATAATTCTTTACCAGGATTATGCAGACCCTGAGAAGGATCCCAGGGTCCAACGAAAGAGTTAGTCCATGCGCTGAGAAACCCTTCCTTCTGCAGCTGCAGATGTGCTGAGAGCACTGCCGACATCGCTGCATCTTTCGGGTCCACCTTCACACTTTAGCGTAATAAAAGGGCAGTGATCAGCACACATCTAAATCCAACCCATAAGAGTTTGTGCGCGTATGTGTAGTGACCAATTGATTTTCCAGATAAGTCATGGGAGAAACCACATGATTAACACGATTATACAGAAGATGAACCTAATGAGTGCCTAAATCAATTTTTCCAGAAAATAATGAATAAAAAATTAGAAATTCATATCTAAATCAATGTTTCCTTATACAAGAGATATCATGTCCATATCTGAGTCTGAGCCATAGGGTATGCTGTTTCGTGTAATAAGTACAGATTAATTTCTGCCAGCACTATTGCAGACTACATACTAAGAACCAAATCATGAGACACAAGCACTTCTTTTCTAATAGAAACAAAGTATCTTTACTATCAACATAAGAAACTAAAATAAGCCAAGGGGACCCTGAAGAAAAATAGTACTACATACTACAGCACATTACTCCCGTCTCTAGGTCTCTTTTTTTTATGGGTTAATGAATTAAATTCAAAGGCCGCGCCACGAAGGACTTGAACTTGAGACCTTTGGCCTCATGCATTAACATATCTACCGCTTGGCCAACTCACCAAGAATACAAGTGATTTTGAAAAATCTTTCCCAAATCTGTTAAACTAATCTCTAATAAAAATAATACATGTAAGAATTTGAAAAATCTTCCTTAAACTACTAGATGCATGTAAAAATCTCAAACAATGAAACGAGCACTTTGATTAGTCAAGTTCACTTATTTACACTGACGGCGATATCTCTTAGAATTAATTCAACAGTAAAGGCAAAGGATAGACCAAAACCACACCTCTTATCAGGTAGAGCGCTGAAATCAAATTCATTGGGAAGAAACTGAAACCATGATATCCGATGCAAACCTCCCTGGGAAAAAGGTTGGAGGGAATCAAACACTTACATATAGTAATAAAAGGATTTAAAAAGTTACAATAAAGCATAATTTCAAAGAATGAAAAGATATGCAATCATAAAAGAAAATTAAAAATAGGGACACAAGATGATAAATTCTTCGGACATAGTTCCGCAGATGCATGTATTGATGAACAAGGGGAAGACTCATTCGTTCTCAAAGGAAAGCAATTTTTTTCTCATGTGGCATGTCTAAGATCAGAAGCAAAGTTTCCAGATAATGGAAATATTGCCAAGTTCAGGAAAGTTCAGACTTGAGCATGTCCTGATACCAAGTGTGCCAAAACATTTAACGGTTTATTCAATCCAAAATGTTGAAGAATAGAGGGCAATAAAGCAGTTATGTTTTGAAACTATATACATATGGCAGTACTGAATTGCATAATGGGATACCAAATTATAGTGAATATTAACTTTCCACATGTGAAAAAATAAATATACTGGAAAACAAATAGGTTTCTTATAATTCCGCCATACCTATAAATAATGAAATGAAATCTTATATCAGCATAAGGAGCATGATTAACTGGGTGCTTGATAAAAGGTGATTCCTCAATCCCTTAAGCAAACTGTTTTCAGAAATGGTAGTCTTCAACTAGATATATGTTCATTTTAAGCCATACTATGTATCACTTATCAATTTATCACTATTTCAAAATAAAATTAAACAAGACCCTACACTTTTACCGACATAAATTAAGATGCTATTATTGAGAGTATCAAACTGAATTTGTTATCTAGCTAGGTCTACAGTCATTAATATATGTGCAACATATAGCGAAAGGATAGCTATTAAGAATCAGACTTTTGACCGATTGGCTTACACAACTCAGAGTTATATATTCTACGCCTCACTATGATCAGAAAATATCATTATATCCACATTTGAGAATATAATGACAAGTGAAATTCAAACAACAGAATTGAGTAGGGCGGGACTACTGTGCAATTAAATAGCTCACATATGCCTAGAACCATTAAGCCTGGTATTGTGCAATCAAAATAAACTAAAATAATAAGATTCGACTTCACTGGATACTGCAGTGAATTATAAGCCCTACAAACTTACGATTTTGAATATATTCGTCCACATCCGTGATTTGCCTCCTGATCAGGCTTCTCCTCAGCGTCCACCAAAGTTAACAGGCTTCAACACCGCATACAGACACCTCCTCCGCACATGAAAGTCATTTAAAAACTGAACATAAAAACATCAGTGACTGCGTTAGTAACCCAATTTTCAGCTATTATCAGCTGAAGATAAACACTAAACCACATAAACTTCACCTTAAGCTCTTCTAATTCAATCCATAAAAGCTATTGAAATTGAACACAGTGAACCGACCCGATCTATCGAGAATTTAATTAAAAATTATAAGAACCCAGAGAAACTCTCATCGTAACAGCACATGCAAATGCTCAAATCTTCCAGCAAAAAAAATTAATTCGGAAAAGGGCAACTGAATTAAAACCCAAAAAATAGTAAAAGGGAGAATTAACTAGATTTCTAACTAATCGCATACGTAGATAGGAGGTGGAATCAGTACCGTTGTACTTCGGCGGCGGAAATTAGCAGAATCGGCCGCGGAAATAGGGGGAAATGGATTGTCGCCGAGGAGTTTGAGTGCGCGAAGAATGGAAGGTGTTGGAAGTGACGGTCTGAATTTAACTTGCGAGAGGGCAACAGAGCAATCGAGCGCCTTTCTTCGATTTTGTAATGCCCGTAAATTCAGATTCCATTCTTATTCTTCATCGCGTGAGTTTTTATAATTTTATTTTATGTCATAAGATAAAAGTCATAAATTTTGGTCAAATTAGCATACTTTCAATTTTGACTAAATTAAAAATGAACTAGATCAATCACCACACTTTATATCCTGTATTCGATTGATCACTAGTGCTAAGTTGAGATAGTTGTGTGATGTGCAGACGCAAAATTGATGTGGAAAAAAACAAACCGTTTGGCCCGACTTTGTCCCATTAAATACAAAATAAAAGGGTGTTTGATCCGACGTTGTTTCGCTAGAAATCTCCTTTTATATTTTGCTAAACCCTAACCCTAAATCTTCGAAAATCCTCTATTTTCGTCATTTTTTCGGGATTGCAATGGTTCGAAGAATTTATCTCAATAAATTATCTCTATTATTCTTTACAATTAAGATAGACTAGTCTTTAGGGCGTGTTCACCCTCTTTGTTTTCTTTTGTCTAGAAATGAAACTTGATGAGAAATGTGGCTGGGTGGCCCACATAATTAAACAAATAACCCAACGTTCAGTGTCCTAAAAATAGCCCCTGTTTTGATATTATGGAATTTAATTTTGCATTTATTTTTTTCCTTCGAATTTTGTTGGCCAATAATGCCCCTTGTTCAGTATTTCGTCTCCCTCTCTAAAACACAAAATTGCAACTAAAAATCGCAATTATCACAGCAAGAATAGTCCACTGACGGAGTGTTCTAGAGCATATATAACCTAATAAGCTTCAATTGTCTAGTATTTTTGGTTAATTTGAGATTTGTGCAACTATGGTAAAAAAAAACAAAGTAAATCAATGAAGAAGAGAGCGTCGACTGCAGGCGCGAGCAACTCCAGGTAGCGGCTGGACCGAGCAGAATACGGCGGTGGTCTGAACGTGTGTGGCCAACGACTGGAGCCGTGCCGGGCAGAGGTGGCCTTGGGGTGGTGACCTTCGTTTGTTTCTTTGAATTTGGCAACAATTTAAACAGGAATTGAGAATAGGGAAGGAGGGGAAATCAACAAGGAGGAGTTAGAGAGAATAGTGGAGAGAATGGCGGTGACTGGTGGCTCCCGCTGCTCGCCGGAGACGACAGCATCACCGGTGCAGCTTTTCTCTTTCATGTATCAGCTTATGAACTGATGAAGAAGACGACAGGGGAAAGTGGGGGAATCCAAAGTGCAAGGGTAATGAAGGAATTTCAAACTCAATTCTTGACCCAAAGATCAATGCGGAAACAATTAGCACCCTTTTGTTATGAATTGAAAAGTGGCTAATTCTTCAAGGAACAGTGCGGGCCGGGTTTGTCTCTAGGGCCAACAAGAATTAATAAAGGGAAGGTGAACACTCTAAATTGATTAGAAATGAGCCCATATCTGGCTATAACTTGAAAGGTGAACACGCCCTTATTATTGATAGGATTTGGGTTTCGATGTGGGGTTTTAGGCATCGTGATTAGGGTTGATTCTTGTGGATTTTTCCTATTTTCTTATTCGCTGATTTAGGTGATGAATGATTAAAGAGATATACTCCCTCCGTTCCAAGATAAGTGACCTACTTCTTTTGGGCACGGGATTTAAGAAATGGTATTTAAATAAGTTAAAGTAGAGAGAGTAAAGTATGAGAGAGGGAAAAGTAGAGGAGAGAAGAGAGAATAAAGTATATGGAGAATAAAGTAAGAGAGATGACTTTTTGCTAAAAATGAAAATAAGTCACTTATAATGGGACACCCCAAAATGGAATACAAGTCACTTATCTTAGGACGGAGGGGGTATCATTTAATGACAACTTCTTCATGAACGTCGTAAAGTGAAGGAAATATTATAAATATTCTTTGTCTATGCAAACCCTTTGCTTTTGTGAAGACCTCACCCCCTAAAAGAAACCAAAGATAAGATAATGCGAAATCTATACATTAAAACCCATCTTTAAAAACTCAGTACACATTTATTCTCATTATCTTTATAATCATACCTTTAGGTCATACATATTTCTCTTTTTCTTAAGTCGTAGACTTAGGAACAATCATATCTCCATCATCAAGTGCTAGAAATATAACAAATATTAATTGTGTACTAGATTGGTGTGTTTCATTAGCCCTAAATCACATATTTACCAATATCTACCAGGTACTCAACATAAGTTAAAATTTCATAGGTTTGACTCATTTGAGTGCATTGAATTTAATTTATACTACACCTTTTTTATTCATTATTTATAATAGTTTAAGTGTTTTTTTCTTCTTCTTTTAGTTGTTGGAAATACTTTTGATTTTTTACTATGAGTTCATTCACTTTCCCGATTTGCTTATAGCTAAAACTTCAATTCGATGATTTATTATATGTGCTTGAAATGTGAGTTAATCTCACATTCAACACTTAATGTGCTTGAAATGATGTGAAAATCAAGAAACAGTTTACTGATAAAGTTGCACTTTATTATACGGTATGTAGTTATCTTCATAATGTTGTATTTGTAATCGCGCAACAACTAAACAATTATGTTGTCGATTCATTTAAGAGCTGCTTTGTTTTATTACAATAGATACATGGTTGTACATTTACGCCATTGACATATTTAGAGCAAAGCTATTATAAATATTTTGTATTTTGGTCTACTAACTAAACGCTCTGTAATATCCTCAAAAAAGGCTTTAGCAAAATTTCTAATTCGATAGGAAAGTTATCTGATTGTGACTTATTAATAGTTATTATGGAAAAAAATATATATATAGAAAATAAAATAAATATTAATGAAAATTAATTTGAAATAAATATAATATGTGCTATTATGATATAATGACATTTATTGTTGGAAATAAGAACAATTCCCTAATATCTAGAAGTGTCGAGAAATGTGGAGAGTCCAATAGATATATTTTATCTCCAACAAATATACTTATAATGTGGAGAATAATCTAGAGATAAGTTTCACTTGTAGTATTTTTTATAGGATGCCATTTGTCACAATATTTAGCCATATATTGAATATTAAATTAGGGAAAGGAAAACATATATGTGATGTTACCACTTTATTTTAGGGAGAGGGGGTTTTGACATCAATAATCTTTTGCTTCTTCCCCAATTTCTCAAAGTAATTCGTCATTTCTCTCTGTAAAATTCTCCAATTATGTTCTTCAATCGGTAACCACTTTTTAGGTGGCTTGATTAGCCAATTGTGTATTCTCTGCTAAATGAAGGTAGTACTCTGACTTTGGCTTATTTTATGGCCCAAAATTAATAATGTATTGAGTAGAATAGTATATGGTTTTTGTCTATTTTGGAATCGATGCGTAACTGAGGCTATTGAATTATAAAGCTATAATGGAGATTTCGTAGTAAGAAAACTCCTAAAACTAGAAACTAGCACTATGTTATTGTTGATATATAAACTTAGGAGTGGAGCTTTAGACTAAAACAAACAAAAGAATTTTATGTTGTGATATTAGAAGCGGTGAAACTTAAAAGTTAGAATCATAGTTTTGGGGTTCTTATATTACTTCCGTCCAAGTTGGGGTTATGTAGCTTTTAGAAAATATGAGAAGAGCATTATGTGATTTATTTGATGTTTAAGAATGGAGTTATGTAGTGATGATTAGAGATGAGATATTATTTTGGTAAAATGGTCAAGATTAAGAGGAAATTGAGTTGATAAGGTATACTAGTTTAATTAGTAGTTTTAAAACATGAGAGTGTTACACGCTCCTTTTCGAATTCTCGAAATATTACACAAGTGGAGTATATTTTTGCTGCGGACGTAGATTTCTCGTTTCACCACAACAATGACGTCTTGCTCACTTTAATTAGTAGTGGATCTTTGAAGTACTTTTATTCGATTACTTTAATTGACTTTGAAAAAGTACAAAGTAAAATTTAACTATAAATAACTTAGCAAATAGAGCTCATAGGCACACACTAATACATAATGTAAAACATACGAATATGAGTGTTGGATCATTCATTATTGAGAAAACTCCAAATTTGGCAATATATGAATAAATATGATACTCCCTCCGTTCCTTATTAATAGAGATATTTATTTTCGGCACAGAGTATGATAATAATGTATTAAATGGATGATGCAAAAGGTAAGAGAGAATAAAGTAAAAAGGTGAATTGTTTTTTTTGCAAAAAATTAGAAATTACTCAACTAATTTGAAACTTTCCACAATAGAAAAATGACTCTATTGAATATTAACATGGAACGGCATGTCAAAGCAACTAAAACCGTACAAAAACAATAAACCTATAAAGATGATCTTCATAGTCAAACCATACCAAGTTATGTTGGTTTGATTTTTTTTAAAAAATTGAATCGGAGAATATTATATCCATATTAGTTATTATATTATTATTAATTAAACTTGCTAATACATTATGAAAAACACTATTGTCAGCGTGCAGATCATTGATTCGATCCGATTCAAATATGAAAATTAAAGTTGGACTCTGTCTCCAACCTAAGTCAAATTCCTCCTTTCAATTTGTTAAATATCTATATCATTTCCAACTATATATGCAAATATATATCATTTTCAACTATATATGCAAGAATTAACCGAATGTGGTGTGACAGTTTAGGAAGATGAGAGAGAAGAAGACAATGGCAAGGAGGGGAAGGAGAAGACGTCGGTGACGATGAAGAAGAGATGACGATAGCTAAAAAGAGGTGCACATGAGGGATAAGAATGACAAGGGAAGATGGGGAATGTGAGATATGCACCTGAGATGCGCATTGTACAAGTCACATGTATAAGTTTTTGTCAAACATCATTCATAACTATTTTGTGATTCTGATATATATACATTCTGCATTACCATATTTAAACATAAGTTAAAACAACAAATCAAGCCTATATCACTATTACTTATAAATATAACATGTAAAAGCTACGTCACAATTTAATATTTTCTCGATCTTTTAAATTTAAAGTTTGCTCCATTTTTCAATTTGAGTATCTCTAAATTTTGTCCCATTTTATTGTAATAGTACTATATTTAGTAAATTCTATTACAATCTACTAACTTATTTTAGTCACAGTATATTATAAAATTAATATTATAGTACAAAGGAGTGTGTTTTATATTCCACTAACACAAAGAATACAATAAAAACACGTATATAAGATTAATATATACATTTAGTTAGACGTACCAATTTTAATTGACCACATTATTGCCCGGGCAGATTATCTGACATACCCGAATCCATGGACTTCTATCCCGTGCCATCTCATGATATGATTACCAACACGATTTCCATTTATTTAGAACTGCAGAAAATTTAGAAAACACGATTTCCATTTGTTTAGAACTACAGAAAATAGAAACCACGATTTTCATTTATTTAGAAACTAGTAAAATCGAGTAGAAAATAAAAAAAAGATCTGGGATCGGACTGCAAACAAACTCTCAAGTCTCACACAACAAGTGTGGTTTGCTGAAACTCCATAGCTAAACCCCCTCATTTTCGAGATCAAACGCCATGATCAAGATATCTCTCTGTTTATTCTTGGTTTCTGTTCCGTTTTTCGCGATCATATGCTCCGTATTCTCTGAAGACAGACCCACGGATCGTCGCGTTCTGGTCCTACTCGACGACTTCGCGATTAAGTCGCCTCATTCCATCTTCTTCAAGTCGTTGGAGACCAGAGGATTTGATCTTCATTTCAAGCTAGCGGATGATTCCAAGCTCGCCCTGCAGAGATATGGACAGTATTCGTATGACGCCGTTGTTCTCTTCGCCCCAACAATTGACCGTGAGTGAGCAAATTGCACTATTGCAAATGTGGATGTCCTTTTGAAATTGCTTGTATTTATGGATTTCTTGTGATAAAACCGAAAATTCACGAGTTACTGTTGTATGTGATGGACACTCCAATTAGGGGTAAGATATCTGTTTCTTGCTTTTATTGATTTGTCTTTGTTATTAATATTATTGCTTGGTGCAAAATCAGGGTTTGGCGGGTCCGTTGATGTTGCGTCATTGCTAGAATTTGTTGATTCCGGTCATTATTTAATTCTGGCTGCGGATACATCGGCTTCAGACTTGATTAGAGAGATAGTTGTGGAATGCGGGGTTGATTTCGATGAGGTGAGAGTTATTTTTGTCATTCGGCTTCTCTAGCACACTCTTTATCTTCGATTTTTTCTGTTTATTTTAGATAATTAATGTGAAAATTGATGCATTATTCGTTTACATTTATCATCCGGGAAATGTATGAAATTTTGTGTTTGAATGCTAGGACCCAACAGCTATGGTAATTGACCACACAAATCATGCAGTTTCAGAGACATAAGGGCATCATACATTGATTGCCAGTGATAACTTTATTAATTCCGAGGTTATCTTGGGGAGCAGGAAAATAGAGGTACATCTTCTTCCAGATATCATAAAAATATATTCCAAAAATTATTGACCATGATAAGGCTCGTTTCAGGCATTGGTTTTGGGTTAAAATTCTGTGCATTTGGGGCGCTAATCTGTGTTTCTGAGTTCAAGTGCGTAGTAAATCTGCCGGACCTAGGAGTTGCTGTTACCTGACCTGGCAGATGCAAAAGAGATGGAATTGAAGTAAAAATCAGAAGTCGTCCTTTGGACCTAGGAGAATTAAAAGTTGGCGACAGGAGCAGAATGGAGCAAGAGCAGATTATTTTAAAGAGTCTTATTCAAGAGCAAAAGCATCTAACTACCAGAGGGATACCCTAGGGATCAGAGTCTCACATATATAAAGAGCTCAACCTTGAAGAACAAGACAACCACTTCTACACACACTTTTAGTTCAAGCTCTTGTTCCATTCCTTAGTTCCACACTTCAAATTTCTCATTTCACTTGCTGCGCATTTGGAGATGGAGTGATCCTGGCTACCGTGGTTCTCATCGTTGTTTTGCTGCTGTGTAACGCCGCCTTGTGAAGACGAAGAAACAATATTTACTTTGATTTGTTTAGTTTGCTTTCGGATTCGAGTACTTGTTGGTTTTTAAGTTTCGTAACTCTAGTTTCTGACTTTGATCTGCTGGATTCGAACCTATTTCTCGTTATTATGGAAGTTTATGTTGGTTTCTGTTGGATATCGCTGAGTTGACGTTTAATTCTTGCTTGTTATTGTCGGTCTTATTTATTGTTGGATGTTTGGAGCTGAGATTTGTTGGTTCGTTGTTGGAGGTTGTGGATTTACGTATGGAGATGTTTGGATTTGTTGAATTGTGGTGGATTTGAGTTGGAGTTTCGTAGATCTGATGTTTTCTGTTTACGTTTGCATGATTATGGCTATTTACTTTCTGCATCTGCATCCTTTAGGTCCAGTAGCGTAGATCTGTTAGTTTAGGCTTTAATTTCTCATTTCAAGTTTAGATCTGAAGTTTGCTCTGTTTTCAAGGTGTTTAATACTCTGTTTTATCTGCTATTCTCGTTTGATTCCCGAAGAAGATGAAGTTGTAGGTAGTTAGAACCAGATTTGCTTTTGTCAGTACTTTCTGCACATGTACTTTGCTTTTTCTGCATGTTCTCCATGTTGGGGTTTGGTATACCAAACCTAACGCTCCAGATCCTGTCAGTACTATCTGCATTGTCTTTTTACTTTTCTGCGTACTTTTCTAGACCCTGGTAGTTTAAGGAAACTTGTCCTCACTTTTCGCTTTATACTTGTCTGTCCAAATTAGGAAAGTCCGTCTAGTTAAGTTAACTCCAGTTGTCTTAGAACTTTAAAATATCTCGTTTCTCTAAGTCATGCATGTTCCGTACGTTCTCATTTCTTAGACCCAGTAGGTAGAGTAAAGTTTTTCCTATCTCTCAGACCCAATAGTTTTAAGTTCTCGACCCATAAAATTGCGTGGCAGCAGCCAACCCCTTTTTCCCAAAACATCCTCAAATGCAGTTTCGTAACACATTCGTCCTCGTGGGATCGATCCTTTACTTCCCTGTGCTAGTTGTAGTATAGTGGGTTGAGGTTTTGAAGAAATAGAATGCATCCAACGTCCTCTGTCTGATAGTTTCATGATCTTCTAGCCTGAAGTCTAGTCGAATCCTCTGGACCTGTTAGATCGAGTGAGAACACAAACCGCATCACTCTATAGGCTCTTCAGACCACCACAAATTTCATCTGACATATGAAGCATTACTTGTTTTTTATATTCTACCAACTCCTATGAAGTATTACTTGTTTTTTTATGTGCCCTGATTTTACTGCAGGCTCCTGTTCTGTTCAAGGGAATTGGCCACTCTATAAATCCTTCAAGCAGCTTGGTAAGATTTCTACTTTGGTAAAGCATAAGAGCTATGTTTACATAATATAGATATATCCAATTTGATATATCATACATAGTTCCATAGTTGCTATATTTTACAGATGACAAAAGTTTTCTCTGCTTCACCAGCAGCATACTCGGCGAATCCAAAATCCAAGTTATCAAGTCCTCCCACTTTGATTGGTTTAGCATCTCTTTGGTTTCTGTAGTCCAGGTATATCATTTTACCAATTTCCTGATTGATAATTTGTCAAATGTTCCCATACATGGGTTTGGGATTAGTTACCTAGAAAGTGATTTCAAATTTTCTTCTAACTGAAAATTAATTTTAACTGAAGAAACCAACATCCCACCCTTATAGCATACTGTTTGTTGTGCACCTTAGCACATCCAACCACCATTCAGGAAAAAACTAGTCAGTGAATTTCACTTGTACTACACTGTGCCAATTTTGCTGGTAGTACATATGCTTCTTTGATATTTGACGCACTTGTTTCCTCACTGGTCAGCAAGAGTATTGTTGTTACCTTATAAAGCCCTTTGAAGCAAATTGCTGCTTTATTAACTGTCTTGCATTATTCTCATGACCAACCTATTGACCATGAAATTGTTGTTTAACTTCTGAATACTGTGGTAGATAAATATGAACAAAGTCAAGTTTTGACCGAAGGAAAGTCGTGATTACATATTTATTGCTTAGCTTATCTTTGTTATGTCCTAACTTGGTAAAGTCAACAAGTGCGCTTTAAATCAAAAGTACCAATGTAAATTTTCTGAACTCTAGTTGGTTTTTCTCTGTCCTACACTCTTTAGGAAGAGGCCCAAAGTGGTTGCATTTAACCAGTGTGTATACCCTATGGCAAGGTTTAAAACCAAACTTCCTAGTGAAGTGGTCCTTCAATGCCAGTGCATAAACCATCTTTGAATATGTACCCAATTGGGAAAAGAACAAAAATAAATACGTTGTGCGCAATGAAATGTTTGGTTCATTTTCTGGTTTGTGAATTTGGATTATCATTTGTAGACACCTCGAGATATTGATTTTCGTATGAAAAATTAATATGTATCCCTTATCGGACAAGAAACAATGCTCGGATTATGATATCGGGTTCACTTACTGTGTTCAGTGACAGGTTAGTAGTAACATGGGTCACTTTAACATGTCGTAACACAGTTTATAAAAAATTATCTTTTGTTCAGGCTCTTCCGCTCTGGAGTACATAAAGCTGGAAGCACTACCAAGTAAGTGAATGCAATCTTGTATATGAAGTTGGCATGTTTTAATCTTTGATTTGATCTTGTAGGATTTTGGTTTCAGTAAATTGGTAGATTGTGATTATATGAGTCTTTTTATAAGCGGTTGCATTAAGAGATCAGATCTCTATAGTGGCAAGTGATTTTGCAATCTCATAAGAGGGGCTGATGGGGGGAGGGGAGGGGGGCATGTGTGGGGAAGTGGGAGTGTATGCTGTCCGTACTGATATATATCGAGAAATATAATTTTTGTTTTGAGACAGTTAGTAAGGTCCTCTTCCTTGAAGAATGTAATTATTTATTTACTTATTATTATCTGAAGATAAAATGACTGTTCTATTTCTCCTGCGACAGACATGAGAAATGTGGGAATGAGCAATTTTTTGTTGAACTTAGCAAATGGGTGTTCCATGAAAGAGGTCATCTGAAGGTTTGCTCTTTCTCTGGATTAGCTAGCCTGTTTGGTCATACAGTTTCATGTTAATACCCAGTAGTATTGTGTTATATATTTTTTCTTTACTTTGATATTGAGGATTCTCATATTTTCAGGCTGTGAATGTAAGACATAATAAAGTTGGTGAGACTGATGAACCTTCAATATACAGAATCAAAGATGACCTGGTAATAGTCTTTTACTGGATTTAGTGCATACGAGAATGTATAAATTGAAGTGACATGGTTCAGTTAGTGACTCTTTAATTGTTGAAGGAATACTCTGTGGAAGTATATGAGTGGTCTGGCAGTAGTTGGGAACCATATGTGGCTGGTGATATGCAGGTTCAGTTTTACATGATGAGCCCATATGTTCTGAAAACCCTGTCAAGCAATGAGAAGGTGATATTTTGTTTAGTGCAGCGTGTAAAACTTGGTCATGATGTGTTTCTTTGCAACATGTAATCAATTGTTATTTTCTACAGGCCCTCTATTATACATCTTTTAAGGTTCCCGATGTTTATGGTGTTTTCCAGTTCTAAGTTGAGTACCAGAGACTTGGGTATACCGCCTTAAGTCTATCGAAGCAGGTAGTTCCCTTTTTGTAGATCACATCCATGAGTTAATATGCATTCCACAATGAGTTGTTCTAATTAAGAGTTTTTTCTCATTCCTGTGAATTTATTTGTGTTAATTGTAGTCTAACATCACTGGCGAGATTTACAATACAAATCTCAGGCTCTATTGTGAATTATAAATTTTCTTCTGGCCTTTCCACATGCAAAGTAGGATATGGTGAATGCTTTGACTCTTGTATATGATGAAAGAACATGCGGATATCTCTAGATAGCTGCACTGGTTACTTTTGAGCAAGGTTTTGTAAAGCATTTGGAAATTTATTGGGTACTTTCTCTGAACACACATATTCACCATTAAATGTAAATGCTGTTGGACTTCCAAAACAACGTAACCAAAACCACGCATCTATTTTTCTTTCTGATATTCTGTACAGAGTTTTCCAGCATGTCCATTTATCTAATATAGCCATTTGATTAATAGTTTTCCAGCATGTCCATTTTATCCCGTTATGTTTGGTGCTAATTTTCTCTTGTTTGTTCTTGAATATAACTAACTGGCTTGATTTTAAATATCAAGCACCTCTTTCATGTTATATGTCTAGTATTTAATCAACAATCAATTTCTTATTTGTAATATCTAGTTCTCTGAATCATTTACTATTATGTTAAAATATTCAGATTCCAGTTCGACCTTTCAGACATAATGAGTACGAAAGATTCATACCTATGGAGCATCTTTTTCGATGGTATCTTCCTCTCTTTCTTTCTGCATCTATCTGCTTGTTGATGCCAAATTCCCCCATTGACTGCTTGCAGCACAACTCTTACGTTCTTTGGTTATTCATGTTTTCAAAATCTTAAAATTCTGGGAAATCTTCCCTCATGCTTCAAGGAATAATAATTCAAATTTCTCTTCTTTTTTTTTCAAAATTGAGGTCTTTTTTACCTAAAAAAGTTATGAATTCTTATTTTCAATTTCCCCTGTCCCCCTTTATTCCCTATATTATTAAAACATTCTTTTGGTAAATTCCATCTTTCTCATGATAAATTATACAGATGTCGGATTTCTTCGTCTTCACCTTGGTATATCTGTACACAAAGTGGCATGATTTGGCTGATGGCAAGAGATGAGATTATGCATTCGAGGCTCGATTTTGCAACTGAAATGAAGGAGTACTATCAGATAGCTGCGGTATTGGTAGTAGATATGTGTGAGTCGTGCTTGAAACATTTGGAGCAAACGAAGCTTATAACCGCTGAGACTGTCAACATTTTCTTCTTCACACCACTCCGCTTGTAGACTTGTTTTTGTAATCTTTGAGATTTTGGTTCTTCTTCATTTCTTTAAATGTTCCCTCCCTGTTCCTATTGCTATACCAATGGGTGCTGGTTTCTCCATCAATCAAGAAGAAATTGGCTGTCATCACAAAAAACATCTAGAACTAGATATGAGTACATGTTTTAATAAGAAGTTGAAGCGTGGACCAAGTATAATAAATTAAGCGTGACTTTTCATTTTAGTTGAGAGTAATTTGGTAAATGGAAATATGAGATTATTTTTGGTGGAATTATTCAAGATCGATAAAATTAACTATTAACTATACAAAAAAAAAACTGAGTTGCAAATTAGACAGTGACGTCACTTTCCCTTGTATGTTTGGGTTGTATATTCCGTTCACTTGCAAAGAAAGTCTCACAGTCGTGGTTCGAAATCTTCAGCTATGGCGTAACTTCACAAAGTCGTGTTCCTTTACGCGGTTCAGCAATGCAACACTCGTCTCTCTCTCCAGTTTATATTATTATTATATGCATCAGCAAAATGAATGGCGCTTCTTCCACCTCTTTTTACTTTGGGAAAAAGTCTCTCATTGCTTCCCGCGTATCTCTTTACGATTTCTGCGTACATTGTCTTATGCGTGCAAGCTATACTCTCCATTTTGCTCTTAACTCTCTTCATTTATTCCTCTTTTAGGCTTCTTCATCTGCCGCATTACATTAGATCAGATCGATTTCTCCAGACAAACGCTAAGCCCTAACCATTGGATTTAGAATACATCTCTCTAATTTCTGTAACTGGACTTGCTTTCAATTTCAAGGGTTTGAAACCGCGCTTTTTTTTTTCTAGCTCAATTGTCAAGAGATCTATCAGGTGTGTTATGTACTTTGCTTAATAATTTGAATCTTTCTACTTTTGGTTAGTGTGTAGTTTCCACGAGTTTATCCCTTTTTGGTTCAAGCTTGTTTGATCCTCTCTTCTCAGATATTGATTGACTCATACCTGTTTGATAAATTGCCCCTGAAGAAGCTCTTGCATCGATTAATCCAACCCGATCCCCAATAGTTAAGTCAAAGAATTGAAGCAAAGAATTGAAGCAAAGAATTCTGCAATCTGTCTACTGTTTGTGCGTGTTAAGTGTGTGTGTGTTTTCCAGCAAAGTTCGGTTCTTGTCCGTTCTAGATTAGGGTTCTTGAGAAAAATGGGGAGCCACATGAGCAAGAGCCAGGGAGAAACCTCTGCTGCAAACGACATCAACAATCTGCATTTCGCAACGGAGCTGAATTCATACGAGGCCGCGTGCAAGATCGATGCTGATGTACAAGCCTTCGATGCTGCCCTCCATTGTCGAACAAACAACGCGATCAGTGCCCTAGCTGCCGGAGTTGAGGTCAGAGCGATGTCGTTTGATTCCCTCCGAGAGGTCACAGCCTGCCTCCTCGACATGAATCAAGAAGTGGTGAAGGTGATCTTGGACTGTAAGAAGGACATTTGGAAGAATCAGGAGCTGTTCGAGTTCGTCGAGGAATACTTTGAGAACAGCCTCAAGATCCTTGATTTCTGCACGGCTTTAGAGAAGTGCCTCAAGTCCGCAAGAGACAGGCAGCTGCTTATCCACATTGCCCTCCAGCAGTTCGAGGAAGAGGAGGAGGAGGGGAGGTATACGAAGACGCTGCTCGAGTTGAGGAACTTCAAGGAAGCAGGGGATCCATTCACGGAGGAGTTCTTCACGATCTTCGAGTCTGTCTACAGGCAGCAGATGGTGATGCTGGAGAGGCTGCAGTCGAGGAAGAACAAGCTCGACAAGAAGCTCAAGTCCGTCCACGCATGGAGGAAGGTGTCCACGGTGATCTTTGCAGCTACATTTGCTGCTGTGCTGATCTGCTCGGTGGTGGCTGCTGCCATGGCTGCCCCGCCTGTGGCAGCTGCCCTAGCAGCGGCCGCCTCTATCCCGTTGGGTTCAATGGGAAGATGGATGGATTCTCTGCTCAAGAACTATCAGAATGCTTTGAGGGGGCAGAAGGAGATCGTCAACTGTATGAATGTTGGCACCTACATTGCTATTAAGGATTTGGATAATATTCGAGTGTTGGTTGATAGGTTGGAGATTGAGATTGAATCACTCTTGAAAATGGCGGATTTCGCCATGAATGAAGATGCTGTGAAGATTTGTGTGGAGGAGATGAGGAAGAAATTGGTGGTGTTTACAAAGAATATTGAGGAATTGGAAGTGCAGGCTGATAAGTGTAGCAGGGACATTCGAAGGGCTAGAACTGTGATTCTGCAACGGATTATCAGACATCCTAACAATTGAACAATGTGAAAAATGTTGGATCATTTGATTTATTGATATTTAGACAAGGAATATTTGGATGTTAGCCTGACTAATTGCATTCGTTATAATAGTTTCTGTTGCTAAGACTATGGCTTTATGTTGGTTCAAAGTTCAGTCTTTTTCCTCATCTTCTAATTTTTTTGATTCTTCATCTGTGATGTGATTATTGGCATTTCACTTTTTGTGGAATAGTTGCTATATTACTAGTATATAATAAGTGTAATGGAGATAGTGATCATACTTTAACTTTTATCTGCTTGTAATGTACTTAGTAGAATGGAATTAGTATATCATGTGTTCAAATACTAGATTCTAATGAAAAGTATTTAATCATCATAAATATAATCTCATCATATATGTATAGGCCTCAATCTAAAATGCTACTACTACTAGTATTACTGGAGAAATACTAATAAGATTTCAACTTCATGTCACGGTATATTTTTCATGTTTGAATTAAAAAGATTGTTGTTGATCTGTCGTTTTTGCCGTCTACAATCTTGTAGTACTACAAAAATTTATGCACATTGGATTTGTTTTACAAAAATATCGAAGTACATAAGACATCTTTTAAATTCAAACAAGGTAAATTAGGTTGCTTTTACCAACTAGCGTTGTGTACAAGTCAATTGTGAATAAGGTGACTGGTACGTAAATGTGTTTTGTTATAGCTCTGTCATGGCTTAATGGCTAAGTTTTTCAGATGGTCTATTGTCTTCTCTATGCTACTCCTCTTGTCCTCATTAATTGTTCCATTTTTTATTGGTGCAGGTTGTAAAAAATCGTTTAAGTTTGTTAAGAAAAATAAGTGGAAAAAGTTAATGTGGAATATGAATCATATTTTTATATACTCCTCGTGTCCACAAAAAATAGATCAATTTGTAAATGACACAAAATTTAATGTGTAATTGATAAAGTAAAAGAGGAGAAGAAAAATAAGGTGGAAGTAGTATTCGTGTATTGTGAGGTCTATAGATGCTTAAAACATTCCTTATTTAGAATTAGTCTAATTTTGCTGGACAGTTCAAAATGATAAAATTAGTTTATTTTTGTGGATGGAGTGATTATTAATTTTATAATAATTATGCGTGAAATGAGTTAGTAAAATATGAAGTCCACTTATCAAATTAAAATAGTAAAAATAAGACAATTAAAGACTAGAAGAAAATGATACTAAAATGGAACAATTAATGAGACCGCCGGGAGAAATTTTTTTGACCTTTTTTTTGTCGATGCTTACACACTTTGCATGTCTTTACTCGATCCTAACTGAAGACTTATTTCCTTCATATTTAGACATTCAAACTTCAAGGCGATTGTGGACTGAAACTTTGATGATCAAAAGAGCTTTAGCTCACAATTTTCAGCACCTATTGCTCCAAATGGTTCATCACCAATCGTCGTTTAGTTATACTCTGTATTAATCAAAACACTTTGATTGTACTGTAATTTTCCGAATAAGAACACTAATAAATTAGACTGAATAACTAATACAATGATAGTAAGCTTTTCTGTATCAAAGAACACCCAAGACGATTAAACACCAAAATTAACACAAAATGAAATAGTACAGTTAAATATTCATGTGGAGAAAAACTTATACATGCATCCACACCCCATGCAACAAAGCTTAGGTGGCTTGGCTACGATTCATTCCCTTGTGTCTGGTGCAATTTAGATAATCTATTATTTACTCCGTATAAAGGATTTACATGTGTCAATAGAAAAAATTTAGGATCTCGGATGTAAAACTGAATATTCAGTGTCCGCAGGGGCAGCACAGTTGATTCCAGAGGGGCAGATTTGTATGATTGGCCAAGGATCAAGTTCCACTACTGTCGTATAGTTGCAACACCTCTCAGGCACAAGTGTGAGGCCTTGGGGAGGTGGGCTTCTGGCAAGCAGTGGGTTAGGCTCTCTCCCTTAGCGAGTCACAGTGTACCCTGATTTAACACCCCTCACGATACTGTCGGACCGGGATGTGGGGGGCCCTTAGGGTTGATGTAACACCTCGCTTTTTCGAACCCTAATTTTAGAGCCAAAAATTCAATTCCCTAATTTATGACTTAGGAGACGAGAATTAATTGAGGAACGAAATTATGACCGAGTCGAGTTTAGGGTTTGCGTTGGAAGTTTGAAAAGTCAAACTTGTTGATTATATGACGTGGCATGCGAATATTTGAATTTGAGAAATTATGTGATGAATTATGTGTTTGGGGGTGAGTGAGATTATTAGGATATTTTTCCATAACCTTATTCTCTTGAATTTTTGAAAACCCCTCATTTTATTGGAGAAAAATCCTATTTTTCCGGATTTAATTTAATTCTTGGGATATTTATCCAAATTAAATCCAAAACCCAATTGTTCCTTATTTTAATGGAAGAAAAATCGACCCCCCCCCCCCCCTAATTTCTTGGTGATTTTCGAAAATCACCTATGTTGGGAAGCAGATATTATTTTACTTGTTTAATTGATACCTTATTGATTTCCTTTCATACCTAAAATCAAATATTCTATCAAATCTTACCTTACCTCAAGAAGATCTTGCCATATTCTATTTTAGTTAATATTCAAAATCCATCCCTTATTTAAACCCTGGACTACACGCCTATTTCTATACCAATGGGGAAAATTTTTATTTTATTTTGCTCCGTGATATTTTAATCTACTCCGTAAAATATACCAAAACAAAATCTTGGCTATTTAAAAGCCATATTTTTCAAAATTTTCATGCTTGAGCCCTAGAGCTTATTTTTGGTATTCCTTCTTCTCTACTCCATAATATTTGTTTTAATAAATTGTGGAGAATAAGATCTTTTCAAATATTCTATTTAATTACCTAAAGATTTTATTGAACCCTATAAATAGGAGAACTCCTAAACCTAACCCTAAAATTTTCGCCCCCCACCCATTATATACGCCCCCTCCCTCTTTTCCCTCACTCTCAAGTTTCTTCTACTTTTCTTCAATAATCCTTCATCCTTTGAGAAGAATTAGAGTTTGAGCCTCAAGATTTTTGAAGAACCAAGTCTCTACTTTGTTTCTACCGTTCGTTTTTCTCCAAAAAGGTGAAACCTCGGTTGCAAAGCAGGATAACAAAGGGAAAGAACATACTTGAAATCTAAGCAGTCGAGGTGAGCTTTTCTCCTAAACTCTCTTATTTCTTGCAAAAATATTGATTGGTGTTATAAGGGTGGTTTGAAACGTTATGCCATGCCTGTGATTGTTTCGATGATAATGTGTGCCTGATGCCTAACTTGTGAGTACGCTCCATTAGGCTACAGTGGCTATGGATATGTATAAACGAATTCGGGTCTGAGTACGGGCCGCAAACCCTACCAGGCTGTGTACACGGTGGGATCGGGAGCCGTCCTTGCTAGTCGGCCGGTCTCGTGGGCGAAAAGTGTGGCCACACTTTCGTCGCACTATGGAAAGATTGAGATTGTGATAATTGATGAGAAAAGCGGGGGAGATATTTGACTGGCCAGTCTAAGAAATATTTTTGTGATACTCGTGATATTCTTTTATAACTGCTTAAAACTCGAGTTCACTATGGTAAGAGTGGCATAACTTCTCTAATAAAATATTTTGGCAACGAGTTCACTGGGTATTTCAAAATACTCAGCCCTGCATGTGTTTTCCTTATGTGCAGGTTGAATGGCGACGAGCGTTGGCGGGTGTTGAGCAAACTTAATTATTAAGATGGATATTTTGAACTTCGAGTGTAGTCGTGTCTCCATACATGGCTTCACTTTCTCTTAGATGCTTCCGCTAAATTTTGAAACTCATTTTTATTACTCCCTCCGTCTCACTTTAGGAGTCCCGGTTTACTACTTTGGGATGTCCCACTTTAAGAGTCCCGGTTGGACATTCTATTTTTGTACATAACAATTACCCTACAATTTCCAATTAATTACCAGCAATGCCATTAAACAAAAATAAAAAATACATTTGATTAACCCCCCCCCACCTCCCGTTAACTCCCCCACCCATTTCTTACATCACTTCTGCTCTACGCCTCTACCCACTCTCTTCGATCTCTAATTCTACCACTGCTCCCTTCTCTACGAAGCCATTATTCATCTCGCCGCCGCCATCACCACCACCGCTTTGTCATGTCTCCCACCACCAAACACCGCCACCATCAAACGGAGAGGGACACCTTCTCCACCAAATGCCGCCGCCACCAAACGGAGACGGACACCTTCTCCACCGTTGTCCCTGAAACTCAGTTCTCGGTGAGCCCTACTCTCTCACCGTCGGCCGATCTTTCATTTGACTCCAATTTCGAGTCGATCGGCACCGATTTGTGCTGGAATTGCTTGGTGGTGCCTGATTCGGCGAGCCCCACTCCGTCACCTCCACCCACTCTCCCACCGTCAGCCGATCTTTCAATTGACTCCACTTTCGAGTCGATCGGTGCCGATTTGTGCCGAAATTGCTTGGTGGTATCTGATTCGGTGAGCCCCACCCCGTCAGTTTTTGAATCCAAAAATTTGAGCCCCAACCCGTCAGTTTTTGAATAACAAAAAGAGAATAACAAAATTTTGAATCCAGAGGGTATGTTACGGCAGTTTTTGGGGGAGTAAATATAGATAAAAAGTTTATTTAAATCATCTAAGGGTAGAATTGGCACTTCATTATAAGTGGATAAAATTTGAATTAAAAATGGCCAAAAAGTGGGTCCCAAAGTCCACTATCACCCCCATTTTCTACAAACTCCAACATTTTCTTAAAACCCCCACCCAACTCAACCGGGACTCCTAAAGTGAGACGGAGAGAGTATCACTTAGTCATTTTGAACTTATTTTCTCCTTTGGCTTAGACGATTGAGACATGTCGTGGATTTTGTTGAGCATATGTCAAACCCCTGCTTTTGAATCGTAGTTTATGATATCTTTTCTCCTTTGACTTTCTTGTTAAACCCTTGACTTTGATCGTCATTTATGTTATCCACTCTTCATTGATTTTCTTGATTAAACTGTTGTCTTATTGCTTCAATAGCTCGTTAAATGCCTAGGTCAAATCTCTTTAAATGAAACCCTAGCCTTGTTCTTGTTGCATTTATGTTCGTCTAGGTAACGACCGCCGAATTTATTGTACCCTAGGAGGGCGGGTCGTTACAGTTGAAGTTTCAACCTTTTTGTAAGATGAAATATTCAATGTCTGCCAATCTTGAACCCTCATTACTCGCTTCTGTTGTTGTGGAAATGAAAATACTAGTACTACTTATCTATGATACGTATTCTTATTTATAAGGGGATAGATACATCTAAAATTAAATTGGGAGATTCAATCTTATGAACGAGAGACACTTAATCTTGCAAACTGGACAACACTATCTAGGAGATACTGCTTTGAATCACAACTCGTTTAACCCACTTCATATCACCACGGTAGTCGTCAACTTTGCCTAGTAATTCTTCAAAGCACTTTTCCAGCGCCGCCACTTTTTCCCCATGATCATCAACGGTTTCCGACAAAGATTCGGCCTCGAACTGCAACCTGCGAGCCACCACGTGAACGCTGCTGAGATCTTTGACAGCGATTTTAGCGCCAATAATCATAACGCCGAGTGTCTCCTTGCGGCTCTCGACCGCCCTCTCACGCTTCTTCAGAAGCGACTGGATCCACGTCCCGAGCGCACCAAACAGGACGGACGCGGCCGCAGCAGCCGCAGCAGCTGGCCTGTTGGAATCCGCATTGGCTGCCGCGGCCCAAACGCAGATCACGGCCGCCGCTGTGAAGAAAACAGCGGACACCTTCTTGTAGGCAGCGATGCGATGGAGCTTCTGAGCGAAGGCCTTGTCCAGGGACCGGAGCATCTCCCCCGTCATCACATGCTCCGTGTAAAGATGCGATAGATCATGGAAGAAGTTGTGAAGGATGGACGGAGCAAGCGAAAACTCGGGCGTCTCGAGCCTGCTCACATAGTGGCTGCGGGCGAACTCCAATAATTTTTCGGTATTGGTAGCGTCCTTGTGCACGTCAAGAATGGCCGAAACAAGTTGTTCGTTTTGGAGCGGCGATGTCGTCAAGCTACTAGCATCGGCGGTGCTCATGCCCACCCCGAGTCCCCGACAATGAATTTGGTGGGGGAAATGGGGAAGAAAGTGATGATACGTACGGTGGAGGTGAGAAAGAGAAACAAGTGTGCCCTTTTAAAAAGGTGGAATTTGGAAATGTCATGACGCCAGATGCAATTAGGACAAGGTTGAAATGTCATGACGAGATGTCAATACCACATGAAAAAGGGAAATGTGGAGAAGACTTGTACTGTTAATACTACTAGTAAGTGCATGTTGAATTTTTGTGTACTTAAAATTTCGGCTCCGTTAGTAGTATTGATGAAGACTAGAAGTGGAAAGAGCCTGGTATTTGCTCAAGACTAATATTAGTATGCCATATTAAAAGTAGAGAATGTGAATGTACGTATCGAGCGTAGAATTTGACTCTTTCTGGTTGATTCGGTTATTTTGACCGGCTACTCATTTATGAAGAAAGGGATGTTTGGTTTATTAATCTATATCTATATATTATAAAATAGTTATACTTTATAAACTTAGATTCACCTACCAAATCCCTCTTCATAACCTCCCATTATTTCACTTGATAACATATGAGTATAGTTTTTGTGTTGCACCGAATGTAATAGCATCCTAAAAATATTGTGCATATGATGTTATTGAAATGTTAACTAACCTTAAAATGCTAAGTAATTATAACTAAATAGTAGGAGTAGTCGTTGGATCATCAAACTAAGGTACAAGAAGATCAAGAGTCTAGATCGTATCAATATTGGGAAAATAAAACATCAATTAAGGGTATTATACCAACTCATTAGTTATGGCTAACTATTTTTTCTCTAAAACAATGTCTCAAAACTTTGAACTGCAAAAGTCATTACAACGATATTATATCAATGTCCAAAAACGTTTGGTAATACTTTTTAACAATAGAGAATGCAAATGATACAGTGCATTGTCAGGGACTAACAAAAGTCATTACAACGATATTATATTAATGTCCAAAAACGTTTGGTAATACTTTTAAATAATAGAGAATGCAAATGATACAGTGCATTGCCAGGGACTAACAAATGTAGTTTCTCTTTATTAAAACACAGTTAGTATACTACTCCCTCCGTCCCCGAATACTTGACACGGTTTGACCCGGCACGGGTTTTAAAATGTAATGGAAAGTGTGTTGAAAAAGTTGGTGGGATGTGTGTCCTACTTTTAAAGTATTAGTTTTATAATAAATGTGAGTAGGAATGAGTTAGTGGAATATGGGGTCCACTACCAAAAATGGAAAAAGTGAACTGTGTCAAGTATTCGGGACGGACCGAAATGACAAACTGTGTCAAGTATTCGGGGACGGAGGGAGTACATGACTATTGTTTGTGGAGGAATCAACATATTACTCTCTCCGTCCGCTACCAATAGTGTTATTTTGTCATTTTGCTCCGTTCACAAATATCAGTTATTTCTATTTTGGTAATATTTGTTTTGCTGAGGCACACTTTCCACTCCAATTGTTTACTCTATATCTCTTTTCCTTCATAAATTCTGTACAAAAACTCGTACCATCCACTAATTACATATTTGAATTTTTTGATTTGGATGAAAGTTGTACGAAAATAATTCCATAACACATTATAAATATGATAATATAATTAAATATAATACGTACTCTTTTTGGGACGCCTGAGGTAACTGGGTCATAGTATCATTTTAGCAAAATTAAATATTTATAATTAACTAAATATTACTACTTTTTAAGTGTGACAAAAAGATATGTGGAGTAGTATATTTTCTCTGATTTTCGTCAAATCTCTATATAATCGTCATCTGGATGAATTCAAACAAAAAGTGTGAAATCGTGTTAAAATTCCTAAAACAGTGACCAGATAGATCGAAATACAAGGCGCAACCTTAGGGCTATGATGATTGGGCTCAAGAGAGCGTAGGCCCGATACCAAACCCATTAGCAATTAGCCCAGACCAAGAATTCAACAGAAATTCGAGAGAGAGAGTACTCGTCTTCACTAACTTGCGTAGCAACCTATTCCCGATTCTCATAATTTTACGGCTCGAATAGTTTCATTGCGCTAAACAACATACTGCAAAGCAACTTCTGTTCCCAAATTTCTCATTACAATTCTGATGTAAGTCATCATTTGCGCCTATTTTTCAATTTCTCCGTTGGCAATTTGCCTAATTTTCAGCTTAATATGTTTTCAAATTTTCATTTTTGTCAGCAAAGGAACCTCTATTAAACCCTACAGTTCTCGTGCCGCGAATTGAGGAATGGCTTCGAATTCTATGGATATTGATTTCAAGGAGTATCAACTGAGGTGCCAACTTCGAGGCCACGAGGATGATGTATGATCTCTCAATTTTTGTAGTGTGTTTAGTTTTTTTAATAGTAGATGCGTGCTGTTTTGATGTATTATTATCGAGTCACAATGTGATCGGGTGCATTTCATTCAATCACGAACAGTTGACTGTGAAATCTATGTTTATCCGGACATACTTCAAGTTAGTTATTCTTAATTTGATTGATCAGTCCAATGATTCGAGTATGTGCTGTTTTTTATATACCGGTGTAAAGTTTTGAAACAGAATTAAGTTTTTTTCTGTTCGGTGCTTGTTTCAAACTATCTGCGGCCAAATGAACTGGATTGAAATACTAATGCTGTATGAGTACGCATTTCTGGCATATTTTGATGTTTAAAATAGTTTTGATCGACCTTATCTGGTTGTCTTCATAATGAGTGCAACTGAACTCAATGTGCTTATTAATGTGCTTTGTGGACTTTGACATCTTTAGGCTCGAGGTATATGCATATGCGGGAATGCTGGCATAGCAACTTCTTCAAGAGACAGAACAGTTAGATTCTGGACATTGGATGAATCACAAAAGCGCGATTATACAATGTCAAAGATATTATTGGGCCATACTAGTTTTGTGGGTCCATTGGCTTGGATTCCTCCAAATGAAGATTTTCCAGAGGGAGGAATTATGTCTGGTGGGATGGACACTTTGCTTCTCGTCTGGAACCTGATGACGGGAGAGAAAGTGCATACGCTGAAGGGTCATAAATTGCAAGTCACTGGCATTGCATTGGATGGTTCAGATGTCGTGTCATCATCCGTGGACTGGTATGCTATGTTTTTTGAATGATGATAATGTTTTTCATGATTATTGATTATGATCCCAGCTGTGGCAGTTGTTTTAGTTGGGATTAACTAAAGTAACAAACAGTCAAACACGATTAAGTTCATTCCTAGATATCTAATCCCTGCTGTGGTAGTTATTAGTCATATTTTTTGTAGATAAAGCTGTAGGAACCCAACTAACCACTTGTTGAGGGTGCACAACTGCACATCCTTGGCCTTAGGCAGTCACTTTTGGTATGCATATACATAGATTTACTCAGACTTGTAGATATGGCATTTACAGAAAGACAAGCAGAGTGTTCTTGTTTTGCGGTGATTCCAATGCCGAAGTATTCTGATGCGACTGCTCTCTCTTCAATTGATGTGACTGGTCTCTCTTCAATTTAGATGAATTAGTAATGCAACTGGTCACTTGGCTAATTTTATGTGGTGCACTGTTTTGTGACATAGAACTATATATTCATATATATATGTTTTTGGCTTAAAAGGGTGTGCCTAAGCTTATTTATAGATAGAAAGATCCTGTGTCAAGGCTAGAGCTTATAAATAAGAAATCTGTTCAAAAAATGAGTCATTGAGGTTTTGAATAAAAAATCACCAGCTTGTATTTGATTATGATAATGATAATCCAGATGCTTTAATTAGAATAAAGGAGTTTTGTTGAGATCTTAAAAGCGTACATCTTTCTCCTCCCCACCCTGAGGGTAAGCTTATACGTTCCTTCACATATTTGGGAGCTTATTAGCTTGCTTCTTATAATTCACAGCACTCTAAAACATTTTACGAGAGCTTATACTTAGACCCCCCCCAAGTATGTTAAGTGACTTTTTTTGTTTGCTACACTTCTAACTGGATTGATGCGGTTGCTTTTTTTTAGTACATTGAGACGGTGGAGAGGAAGTCAACAAGTTGAGGAGTGGGAAGCTCACAAGGCAGCAATTCAAGCAGTTATTAAGTTGCCCTCTGGCGAGCTTGTTACAGGCAATGACTTTATCCCTTCTTTTATTACTTCACCAGCTGTCTTTTGGTTTTAGTTACTTTATTATATTATATTATCTTGATTGCTTTCCACGCATCAAGTATGGTTCAGTGTGCAGGTTATTAGTGAAATTTTTATCCTGATAATATTTTTATGGAAAAAATTGCAATCCAATTGTAAACTTATATCTAGCTACTTTTGGTTTTATTCCATATAAAAGTATTTTCAGTGGCCAAAAAATTTAACATCTTAAATTTCTAGTGGAGCTAAAATGTTTGTGTAGCTTGAGATTGATGATCTTGCAAGGTAGATATTTATTTCAACATTCAATTACAATATGTTTTAATGGTTAATACAGGTTCCAGTGACATGACTTTGAAGCTTTGGAAAGGGAAGTCTTGTATCCATACTTTTCAAGGACATACAGGTTATTTTATCACACCCACTCTTCCACTTTTTTTTTGTCCCTGTAATTTATCAAGTTTCTGGTGATGCCAAATTGCCAATATTTTTATTGCTTTTCAATTTTTCATTTTGATTCAAAACTAATACAAGCTTAAGCTTCCTAAAATGTAATTTATATATTAGTGTTCCTCTTGAGTATTACTGTGGCTTTAGGTGGTAAATAATGCTATTAATGTTCTTTGGAGGTTCTCCTTCCTCCAGCCTCCCTTTTTATTTATTTATTTTAATTCTACTGTTTTTGTTGCTCTTAAAATGTCATGCAAATATGCAATCTGATATAGCATATTCAAATGTAATCTACATATTGGTCTTCGTCTTGGATATTCCTGTGTGACAATTGTGGCTTCTTAGTTATAGATGGTACTCTTATGTTCTTACTGTTATTAAATATGCGTGATGCAGCATGTTTGTTCAATTTCATTATATAAAAGTGTGCACTTTAAAACCTGAAGCTCTTACGAAAAGACAATCATGTGCTGTAATTTGGTTTTACCTATCTTGTGGCATATGCAATAGTCAATTGTGCATCTTTATATTTGGGTTGTCAGCAACAAGACAGGAGACCACTTCATGGACCTAGAACTTAGTTATGTTATATGCAAACCAGTTGAGGCGATGGTTTTCCATGCCTAGGGGTGTGATTAAGGTCGATCTTGATTTCTTGACTAAAAACTGTAAAGCTTGATCTTTCACTGAGCTTTAACATCTTTAGCTTAAATGGGGCTCAATTACTTAACGAATAACCTACAGTTTGCGGGCCTATCGAGAGTGGTATATTTGAGCTTGCAAGCTACTCCAGAAGCTTAAGTTGGCCCCAATTAATTTTGGCTTACTTTGAGTTTTATTTATTTATTTATTTTTGTTTTTTTAATAAATTTAAAATCCTAGAGTAGTTCATGAATCATGATGTAGTTTGTGCATTTACACTCCTGGACATGCTAATTCTTGAGCATCACAGAAAGGATCTATTAAGCTTAATGAAGGTTGATTTTAAATTGATCTTAATTTTTGGTAATGATTTAACTGAAATGCGGAAGACATTAATTTAATCTTTTAATTACTTCCTTCTCTAACGAATTCTGATTTGCTGCGCTTCATATTTGGCAGATACTGTTCGAGGAGTGGCTATTATGCCAAACTTAGGAATTCTTTCCGCATCTCATGATGGGTAAGATGTTTCCTGAGTAGACATGCTAATGGGAGATATATAACAATGAAAGAGGGTTTATATCTATAATTGACTTGATATCTACTTTACCCGGTGGCTGGATACTCTCATTGTTATTAGTGTTACCATATTTTAAACTGAATTCATAGTTCGATACTGATATTGTTACATTGTATTGTACAGCAACTTCTTATTTAATTTTGGCGAGTGAAGATTATGAATAAATTTTCTTTTCTTTTACCCTCTGTTTTTGTCTTTCATTCTGATCACTCCTGATCGTTATTTACTTTCTATATGGCAGTACAATCAGGCTATGGGCCCTTAGTGGGGAGCTTCTAATGGAGATGGTTGGTCATACATCCATTGTTTATTCTGTAGATGCTCATGCATCTGGCCTTATAGTCAGTGCTAGCGAGGATTGTTCAGCAAAGATATGGAAAGGTGATTCTGTTTTTTCTTCCTTTTCCTCTGTTGCCAGTTGCCACAAATTAATTTAACTCTTTTTTAAAAACTATTTTCTCTCCGTTTTTAATGCATACTTGATTTGGCCAAGATTTGATGAGTCCCGTGGATTAATTTGCCTTTCTATGGACAATGTGCGAACAATCAGCTCTTTGTTACTTTGGTTGTTGGTTAACTACCGGGTACATGTGAACTTCTTTGGATTTGACTGTCCTAATTATTTTTTATGCATTTATGATGGTTGTGTCTGCCATGGATCATGGATGTGATCAGCAAATATATTTATCTACTTTCGATGTTTGGTCCTGCTTAAATTTGTCTATGAATTGTTCCTTCAGATTGTCTTCCAATTAGTTGTTGGGTAGTAATATGTGACATATAGAATATTCAATCAAATTTATATAGTCCACGTGATGGTCCTTCTTTACTTAAAATTAGATCAATGCCTATTTGCTGAAAATTTTCCTCAACATCCTCTATTTCTTTAGAGTCGATAGTCGGAGATGATATCAACTTGTCCAATTTTGGTTGGTTGATTATGTATGTATAGGGCTGTATTAAAGAAATCCACAATTAAAATTATATTAAGAACCAATAATATTCATTCGGTTTATTGATTAATGGTATCAACGCATGTCAAGTAGCAATATTTTGTAATTAATATAAATAGAAAAGAGTATGATGGTCCATTAAAACTAAGGTACTTATAGTATATCCTAATGTTACTCCACATTTCCATAATCAAATGCGTATCTTTCTTGTACTAATATGCATATTTTGATATGTTGCATGTACATATATTCTTCACATTAGGATGATGCATTTAAAATGTTAGTGCTAAGTAGTTATGGGTCGAAATTTTCTCATAATGATCTTTTTTATTTACCATATAGATATAAGGCAAGCGATATAGTGATATAGATCATACTGCAGACATTGCCAGAAGGATATACTGATATATATAAATTGATGTACTGTGTAAAGATGAATTGAAGCCTATCAATATCAACACAAACGTTCATGGAATATCAATATCAGTATAAAACTCAACACATAAACATAGGAACATGCAAAAAAAAATGTTATCAAGTTTCTTCATCTAAAACATGTGCCATTAGGATGTCGCTATAATTCTCATCAAGTTTCCTTTTAAATTTGATACTCCCTCCGTCCCATGCTACTTGTACTTTTCTGTTCGGGCCTGCTCCAAACTACTTGCACTATTTCTATTTTAAGTAAGAATTATTGTATTTTATTAAGAATTAGAGGTAATAAAGTGTTCCTTTATTAAGTATTTTTTTTTATTTTTATTATACTAAAGATACTAATTTAATTGCACTAATTATTCAATCTGTAATTTACTGCCTAAAATGGAAAGTACGAGCAGCATGGGATGGGGGGAGTAATAATTTAAATCGAGAGAGTTATGTGGAAGTTCAAAGTTTTGAGATTTATTTGGGAGAGAGAAAGTGGTTAGCTTTACATTAACTGTACAAATATTACCGTTTCCTTTATTATCCCAGATATGCGCGATTTTTATACTGATATTCGGGAAACAGAATCCAGACAATCTATTTTGTGATTCAATGAATTATTTAGTTCTTAGTTGTGCACTAATGGGATGGTTTATCCTAGTGCAACCTCTATATATTGTATCATTGTTGCAGTGTGCATGTAATGACATGATTCACAATTCTTTATCTAGCTTGAAAAATAACGTTTCTATTGCAGATGGAATTTGTGTGCAGAGCATAGAGCATCCTGGTTGCGTCTGGGATGCTAAATTCTTGGAAAATGGTGATATTGTGACTGCTTGCTCTGATGGCATCGTGCGCATCTGGACCGTAGATCATGAAAGGACTGCTGACACTGTAGAGCTTGACTCATTTGCTTCTCAAATTTCTCAATACAAACTCAGCAGGTATCCATGCCCTATTGTCACTTGGTCAAGAAATTGACAAATTAAGGTGCTCATTGTATTGTTTAAGGCTTTAAGCTGAATTATATACATATTAATATTTAAACATTCACATCTAAATAACTCCTATTGGATGTGTTTTCTAGATGTGCTCAGGGGATCATTATGTGTGGTTATGAGTATAGTGATACCAAGTTCAGGCAGAAAGCCTATGTATACACTATGCACTCTGTTTGTTTGTTTGGAGAAAAAAAGGGCAGAGTTTTCAAGATGTTGAAGTATTGTTTCATTATGTATGGAGAGATTGAAGATGAAAGTAGTTTTGTGGATTCAGAAGAACGACATTATTTAAAGTTTGAAGCTTTGTGTTTCAATTTGGTAGACTGTATGTAACCTAGAGAGTAGCTGTAGAGTCATTCTGAAACATCTTCTGTGCATTTTCTGTGGTTGATTGCATGCTTTAGGAAAAGAGTTGGAGGCCTGAAATTGGAAGAGTTACCAGGTCTAGATTCATTAAAGACTCCAGGTATGTTTGACATCATTATTTTCTACTGCACCTATTTAGAGTTTATGATCCTCCGAATGTGTAATATTGGGTCTGTCTTGAATCACCCATGAGCTTCTACTATATTTATACATGCAAAAATGTTCAATTGTAAATGATCAGGAAGTAGTGATGGACAGACAAAGGTAGTTCGAGAAGGAGATAATGGTGTGGCCTATGCTTGGAATATGAGAGAACAGAAGTGGGATAAGGTAATTGCATTTTGTGGTCCAGCACTAGGCTATTTCACATTCCTCAAGAGTCAAGACGACTACCTTGCCATGAATTGCCCTTCAATTTTGTTGATCCCTAAACCCTAATCAGTTTCTGAAATTATCGTTTTGCTTAATTATCTGGTTGTGCTTTCCAAACTGACTTATATGTACTTCATCCTCATTTCCAATCTAGATTGGTGAAGTAGTTGATGGACCTGATGATAATATGAAGTCCTCTGTGCTCAATGGCGTTCAGTATGACCATGGTTAGGCTTGCTTTTTTACTCTCATCATCTTTTATATCATTTCTCCCCCCCCCTCCCCCAACTAAATAACAAGTTGCATGACATGTCCTTCAGTATTCGATGTTGACATTGGAGACGGTGAACCTATACGAAAACTTCCCTACAATCGTTCAGGTATGCTCTTTTGAGAACATAAACTTTTTAGGGATGTATAGGAATCCTTGTACCTTTGGCTTATCAAATTCGGCTTGTAATGTGATTATGGGTGCAATCCAAATATTGTAGTTCAATATCTTCTTGTGGCCCTATTTGTTCCTTCTTATTCTGCTCTCTCTCTCTCTGTGAACAATTGTGGTGTACTTAAATCAGTCTTTTGATGTTGTAAACACCTCTGTGCTACAGAAAATCCATATGATGTCGCTGATAAGTGGTTACTCAATGAAAATTTGCCACTTTCTTACCGGCAACAGATTGTAGAATTTATTCTGCAAAACACAGGACAAAAGAATTTTACTCCAGATCCATTATTTCGAGACCCTTATACTGGATGTAAGGCCCAATGTTTGTTATGTAAATCTGGATAAGTTTTTGATGTTTTGTTCACCCTTACCATTTATTTCTCTGTTCTAATTCTTCAGCCAATGCTTATGTACCTGGAGCACCATCAAAATTCCCAGGTTGTTATCCTTGAATTTGTATTCTCTTTCTCCATTTTTCTGCGATTATTAGTGGAAGAGGTTGTAATTGTTGCCTGTATTAATGCAGATGCATCATCATCAAAGCCTTCTTACAAGCACATTCCAAAAGTAAATTTTGTGAACTTAAATCATTTTAAGTTTTTCCTCTGTTGAGCTTAATTCTTTGTGGTAGGTTATAAATCATGTTCATATGTTTCGGTTTGGTTTGGTTAGGTTAGGTTAGATCATGTATGATTTACATCAGAAAGTGTTTGAAACTGTTTGTGGGATGTGTTATTGAGAGAGAACAAATTGAGAGTTGTTGGGAAAAACACTGGGAAGTCTAGTCTCGCTGACACTTTTTTGGTTAAATATTACGAAGTTTGGTGAACCATGTTAACATTGAAAACACAACCAACTAAACCTAGGAAACTGTCCTTGTTCCAGGTTGGTAAAAGTTAAGTAAATAGGAATGTCTTAGAATTATAAATTTTATGGAATATCTTTGTCTCCATGCTTCAAGTGTTCCACTTCTGATTTTCAGTAGATAACAGTGTCTTGTTTTTTGATATGTCATTTAAAGAGTGATAAATGCCTATGGTATATAATATATCAGAATTGTGGATCTTCTTTCACTAATTGTATGATGAAGATACCTTGGTCATAACTTGAAGATCACCAATTTAGACATTGGTTCAACTTTCAAGGGTTACTTCTGCATCAATTTCCAAGTGTAAAGTTAGGTTAAATGAGTTATAATGTTTGCAGCAGTGAGGATTACTGCAGATGTTGTTTAGATGCAGTACTCCATTATTTTTCTACTAATGGCAGTTATTACACATATACTTTAATAAATGCCTGTTACCATATAATAGTGGTTGGATCATGAAATCCAAAACAAATCTTTATGCTGGTTACTTTCTCTAGTATGCTTACTACTTGTTTTTATTGTGCAGAGAGGGATGCTTGCATTCGACACAGCTCAGTTTGATGGAATCCTAAAGAAGATTTCTGAGTTTAACAGTTCCCTGCTGTCTGACCCGGTAATTTGTTTCCTTCATAGTCTGATTATTGTTTCCTCTTGTTATATGGTGTCAGCTATGGCATTGTTTTACTTTCTGCGTGTTACTTCACTTGTTGAAAGTTCTAATTTTTGCTGCCACCTCTTCCTCTGACCTTAAATGTTAATTGCCACGCACTGATTAGTTTCTGTTTAGCTAGCCTATTTCTGCCTGACACTTGTTTTTTGCATTCCTGTAGGAAAAGAAACATTTATCATTGAGTGACAGTGATGTGTCAAGATTTAATGCCATTGTTAAGATCTTGAAAGACACGTCACACTACCATAGCAGTAGATTTGCAGATGTTGACGTGGCATTGATGTTGAAAGTTCTGAAAACATGGCCAGTTGCTTTACTTTTTCCAGGTAACTATCTTTAGATCTATAGTTTGATAGTATCGACATACATAAGCTATCAACTTGTTTTGTGTAATTGTGTGTGTGCACATGCATATTTGCATATGCTTTTAGTTTAACCACTTATCTGTAGAAATATGGTAATGTGATAATGAGATGCTTCTTGATAATTTCATAATGTGGAAAAATCCTAGTGTTCGTGTTGAGGAATTTTAGCATTGGGATGATTTGGATGGACAATCAAATAAGCTGGAGCTGCTCATTTGACATTGACTCAGGGTTGGACTCAGTTTCATACAATTTCTTGCATCTTGTTAGAAACTGTGTGGGATATGATAAAGGAGAAAACTGTGTGTGAAAGACCTTTGTATGTTAAAAAGGAAAGCTGCATGCATGGCTGTTTCCAGTGACAAAAATAACTTTTCCAACACAGCGCACTTTATTTTCATCTCTTACTAATCTAGAAGCCATTGTTGCAGTTATTGATGTAGTAAGGATGATTGTGTTGCACCCGGATGGAGCAGCGAAGCTTATGCAGCACGTCAAGGATCAAGACGGTACTAATGAGATTAGCTCTGTGATTATTCATTTCACTTTCTTTTTCACATCTGTTTCACCAAATAGTTCCTGTTGTTGTTGAATGCTCTTCATGTTTGACTTACTTGTTTTCCACATGGTATATAGATCTATAAACTACTCCATATTAATTTTTGGGGCTGCTACTAGCTTGACTGTGCTTAGGGTGCTGTTTCTAGGGGGCTGGGTCTTGTGTTTATTATGTTAAGTTTTTTTCTTATTCATTTGTTACTGCTTCATTCTTGAATTTGTTTTTATCAGATATAGTCATTGAGGTGATAAAGAAGGTGACTGCGAGTCCTCCGCTTCCTGCAAATCTGCTTACCTGCCTCCGTGCAGTTACTAATCTTTTCAAAAACACATGCTATCATGAATGGTTATTAAATCATCGTGCTGAGGTAAGAGCGATATTAGGCAGAAAGCACCCTTCATTCTTGTGGCATATGTTGTGGAACCTACCCCCCCCCCCCCCCCCAAATGAAAACAAAATGGAAAAAAATATAATAACAAAAGAAACTAGAGAGGGGGGGCAGCAGGAAAACATCAGCTGCGTGGGCGATTGCATGATGGTGGTGGTTGTGTGACATTGTGAGAGGAAAGAGATACAGATCTGATGGGGGTGGTGGACGGGTTGCATGGGTGTATTTGCACAAAAGACTTACAAGGGTGGGGGAGGGGTAGGTGGTGTCTGGGTGGCTAATATGTTGTTGAGTATGTACTACTTTTCTCTTTCCTAACTTGCTTCATTTCCCAATTGTCTCTATGTCCTTTTTGTCTCATCTGGTACTCGCACATGCTTTTACTTATTTATGGTAAAGTTTTAATATTTTGATCCTGCAGGTTCTTGATGCACTATCATGCTGTTGTTCATCTTCAAATAAGAATGTCCAGTTGTCCTACGCAACTTTGATCCTCAAGTAAGTGGCAGAGTTAGTGAATTGTCTTAATTTCACTTTGACTTAAATCTATGCCAAATGCTCTTTCCATTTTGTTTGAGAGAAAATGATGAGCTATACTTATTATCTCATTTTAGAACTTGCGATTTAAGATCATTTGCAAGTAAAATTGCTAACTTCATAGCAATATCAGTACTGTACTAAATTTCGTGAAGTTGATAACTATTGATTTCTGCAGTTATGCTGTTCTTTTGATTGAGAAGAAGGATGAGGAAGGTCAATCTCAAGTTCTTTCGGCAGCACTAGAGGTATCCTTTCTTTGCTGGTTTTTGTCCATTTCATCATGGAAGACATTGAAATAGATGGGTGTCTTGAATTTGAGTTAGTCTTGAGTCACAGCATGTTTAGCTTGAGCAGTAAGCTAAAGTTTCATGGATGTAACTAATATTTTTATTGTTGCATTCTTCTGTCATCTCCAGATGGCTGAAGGGGAAACAATTGATTCTGATTCCAGATTTCGGGCTATGGTGGCAATTGGCTCACTGGTATGTATTCTTATACTTCATTATTTGAAAAAGTGGCCACTTTCTACTTTCAAGTTGCTGAATTTCTCTTCCAAGCTTCATTGTTTTCGTCTCGCATATTTAATGCCATTATCAACTGCTATATACCTTTTGTTATCCTAGTGATGGATGAACTTATTTGGTTATACAAAAGCTGGAATACAAAACCTGTTAACATTTTCGTAACTCCCAATGCCACAATTTTTAAAACAGATGCTTGAAGGCCTAGTGAGAAGGGTTGCTTTGGATTTTGACGTGCTAACAATTGCCAAAACAGCAAAGTCGTCTAAGGAAGCCAAGATTGCTGAAATTGGAGCTGATATCGAACTGGTTGCAAAACAGAGCTGATTGATGATGACCTGGTAATCATTCCCTTTCCAGCTCTGGTGCACATTGTTGCAGAATTTTCGCTTCATGGCTCTAATTATAGACATAATAGCGAGGCCATGTTACGAGACGTGTCTTCATTTGCGTGATTCTTTTACTTCAACAGGGCTGTGTAAGTCACCGCTACTGGCTCTGTAACATATAATCTAAGACGACCGGGCCTGAGGCGACACCAGTTCTAACATCTTTGAACACCAGCATTAGTAATTTTTGACTACTAAGAAACTGAACACTATACAGTTTATCTACTTTTCCATTTTCTTTGTTATTTATACATTCTAATTGAATTGGTATAATAATAATCAAATTACACTAACGTTTTAACTGAAAGAGAAAATTAACGAATTGAAATAAAACTAAAAGTAAATACCAAAACGATTTTTTACATCTGCCTCTCTTTCATTCTACTTGCAAACCTCAAAGATTCTATGTAGAGTTAAATTGAAACAAAGACGAGAAAACTAACTGAAAATTAATCTTATTTAACGTCTAACTGTTTACCGTCAAAGTAATTTATTCAAACAAGACATTTTATTCAAACCACAACAATCAATGTACATAAAAAATGACGAAATATGCCATATTCTTAGATGTAAGTCGTGTCACATTGAAGGAATGTATTTATGAATCATTTAATAAACTAGAAATCGGGATTTTTGTAGATGCAAGTTGGTTTCAATTTCCCCTAAAGAAATGGAGTATAAAAAAATTGATATTGTTAAAAGTTGCAGTCTGTATTTTTAGACGTTAAATAAGATTAATGTTATACCCAAAATGTTGTACATAGTACATACCCTATCAGTACATGCTATGATTTTATTGCCAATTATACCCAAATGTTGTACTCCTATTTTTTTTAACATTTCTACGCAAACACATGCAAAATTATTACTCCATTCAATACATAGTACATCCCTATCAGTACTGTATATTGCTGACGCGACACGTCAAATGACACTCATGTGTAAAACATTACTTCCTCCGTCCTGCTTTAGCAGTCCCATTAACTTTTCTGCCCTCTTTTTGTAAAAATTATAAAAAATAGTTAAGGAGGAGAAATGGTAAATTAAGAAAAAGATTAATATAGAGAAGAGTCTTATCTACATTATTGTCTCTATCTGCCCTCTTTTTGTAAAAATTATAAAAAATAGTTAAGGAGGAGAAATAGTAAATTAAGAAAAAGATTAATATAGAGAAGAGTCTTATCTACATTATTGTCTCTATTACTTTACCATTTCTTCACTTTAACTATTTTTTATTATTTTTACAAAAAAATGGCAGAAAAGTCAATGAGACTGCTAAAGCGGGACGGATGGAGTATTTACCAACAAATAAAACAAGAAAAAAAGAGTTTTGGTTGGAAACACCATCACATCCACCCTCTAACAATTTTATACATTAATCCGCAATTTCGTCTATGCTGTAATATCATTGTGAAATATTGCTTTGGACTAAAATGTTTGTAATTTCTAGGAGGATTTGCTCATTTAATTTGTCAAAAGGGGTTAAATAAAATGTTTGTAATTTCTGTACTATTTAATTTAATTTTGTGTTTATTGATCAAGGAATCCAACGGTCCTCATTCACCGACCATTTGTTGGGATGATGAAGATATGGTTAAGATCCATTTTAAGAATAATCCGTATTTGCTTATCAGTCCCTCTAAATTATCGTATTTCCTCTTTATTTTTTCATTTCCACGCTCACAACTTCCATAAATTTACGGCCTATTTTTCTAATCCCACCTACCTGTTGTATTTTGCTATACTACTCCAGGAGGTTAGATTTCCCTATTTTCACTCGTTTAGCTTTAATTCATGCGTACATTGTAAATTCTACCTGATCTGTATTATCTTCCTTCTAATTTTGATCTATTTCAGCTCGCTTTGATGTTTTCTTCTGGTGAATATCTAATTTCTCCGGATGATGCTTGTCTGTGGTTTTTAATTTTTTTTTTCTTCGGAAAAATCTAATGTGTGTTTTCAGTGTTCTAATTGTGAATTTTTGTTTTATGTATTGGATTTTAGTATTCACTGAGTGATTAATTATATCTTAGTAGCTTGATTTTTTCGGATGGTTTTAGATTGAGGGAACAGTGGTTTTGTTTAATGTTTGAAGTTCTGCGATTGAATGATTCCGATTATCTTTTAATATGTTTAGTTGACTGGAATTTAATTTTTTTCGGATAATCTGATTATCTGCAGTTGTTGATTGAAATTTGAGATTGATCCGAAGTTAGGTTGAATCTGATTTTACTGTTGTTAGGTTGTATGATGCGTTCTGTATGTTAAAATCTGATTTCGATTTCATACTTTCTAAATTGAATAATTGTTTGAATTGTTCATGGTAAGATTTTGTGAATCCCAATGGATAGATTATTGCTTGATCTATATATTCGTTGAGAAGGTCATTAGTTTCTTCATTTAGGGTTTGTGTAAGGTATTTGATGTATTGTTCTTGCTTTTCTTTTTTTAATGTGAAGATCGATTTAACTATTGAATTGATGACTGTTGGCATTACTTTTGTTTCCTCCTTAATTCATGTATTCATATGTTGTTTAATTTGATTTTCGCATCAAGTATAAACAGATATAAATTAGATTGTTGTTTTTGGCATTGGTTACGACCTAACAGATTCAACACTCCGGGCTGTACATATGGATCGCGGTTTTGGTGAATTGATGGACGCCTCCTCTTCAGCTGATTTAGTCTACGACACAGGAAATTTCGAATGCAACATCTGTTTTGAACTAGCGCAAGAACCAATTGTGACGCTATGCGGCCATCTCTACTGCTGGCCGTGCCTATACCAGTGGCTCCGACTCCACTCACATTGCCACGAGTGCCCTGTTTGCAAGGCCATTGTACAGGAGGAGAAACTAATCCCCATATACGGAAGGGGAAAATCAAATTGTGATCCAAGGTCCCGATCACTCCCGGGAATCCATGTCCCAAATCGACCAATGGGGCAGAGACCACAGACGGCCACCCCTCGTGTAGATATGAACTATGTCCAACCAAACGAGCTGGACCCCATCATAAGAGCCGTGCCTATGTCAGCTGCAAGATTCGGCCACCTGACACTGTCTACCCTCTTTGGTGTCATACCGGCCATCTTCAACCTCCAGGTGCACGGGTTCCACGACGCCACAGTGTATGGAGCCACCTCTGGAGCCCCATACCTGTTTTCGAGCTCCTTTCATGGAGGTTATGTTCATGGCTTTCATAACTATCATACTGCTCCAATAGAATGGAAACCAATTATTTGGAAGACTATATTCGTCATCGTCGGTATTTCCCTACTCCTGCATCTAACATTTGCATGAAGGTTGATACTCAAATCTGGTTCAAGACTTACCAACCAAATTTATGGTAACTGTATATTCATAGTTGACATAGGATATATTCCACTTGTGTGTGTTAGTGTTACGGACTAAATAATACTCCTATGATAGTTAACAGTTTAGTGATCAGGGACACTATGCTTTCCTGTAGCTACCACGACAATCGCCCGCTTCAGTTTTCTTTGCTTAAATAAAAATCGAATGCGGATTTTTTTATGTATCTCTAGGTTGATCTGTAATTATCTCGCCACCTAATGGAGTAACTCCTTATGTATTTTTAGCTGTTTCTCCTTCACTATGTGTGTTTGTGTGTGTGGTTTCAGAGTTGAAATGAGAGTATGGATACATTCTTTTTCCTGTGGGTGGTGTTGTTGATCTGTTCTGGAGTTGTTTTTTGGATATTTTAGAGAAGAAAGAAAGGTCCAAAATGTCTGATCTGATTTGGTTGATTCTTGAAGTTATCTGCAATGTCACATGCCTAATTTGGTATGCACATGTTATTCATTTTAATACGTCAATTGAACTTTTCTTCCAATTTAATCGTATACCACTCTCATTATTATAGTCCTCATTTCTTAGTCATACTGGGATATAAGTATATTTAAGCAAAGTCTTATCTGCTCGGTTAAGAAAATAGAAAGAAAATCTATCGGTGGTATTCTACCCCTTTATTTCCGGTTGAGAAAAACATATACATTGGCTTGATTGAGAAAAACAAAATCTACGCAATTCTATATAATTAAATTTTATAGTACTAGTATTTTCTTGCATTTTGAAAAGCGATTTATTATTTTAACTTGTCCCCCAGAACACATAGTTAATTGAGATTTTACTACAGTACTTATTTTAAAAAGCGAGCCATATTTGAACTTTATTATATATTCTCAAATCCTATTAATTGAGATTCTACTATTCGTTCTAAGTTCCAAACACTCATTAATTTCTCAAACACATTTAAATTTATATTATCATATAGATTAATACAGTACTTTAATAATAATTTGTGTCTGCTCTAGATAAATTGATAGAATACTAAAAATACATATAGTAAACATTAATAATGATTTATATAAATAGTAATAAAAGATAAAAGTATAACTTTGTAAAGACTAAAGAATATTATCTATGAAATCAATTTAGAACTCTTATATATAGACCAAACACCATTAAAAATGAATTAAGTAGTAGTAGCATATATTTTGTCTCAATCTCGATTAGTAATCTATATTTTGTAGTGTTAAGAGATTTAACTTTTTTACATATTGTATGTTTTAGATGTACAATTAATTAAGTTGTCGTTATTTGAGAATATACTACTACCAGTTTAGCAAATCCAGATGCTTGATTCTTGAAACTTTTCTATAAGATTATTGGCATAATTTTCTTCCACATTCTTGAATTGCATTGTGATGTTGCATTTCTGGAAGATCCAAATGTTTCAGAAGTATTCAAATCTGTTTGTAACTTGTGAATAACCAAAACATAATCCGTCCACGCTACAAGTGATGAGGGCCATTTAATTTGGCTTTGGCACCACTGCAAATCAACGGGGACAAGAAGCTCTGCCTAAAGGAATGTAAGCTCATTTACTCTGAAGCTATCATAGTATATTTTTTGCAGGGCTTCTCATACACTGGATAATACATACTCTGTTTCTTTATGATCAACCAGGAAAATTTGCTAGAGTCATGACGGCCTAACTCAAAAGTCCCCATCATTAAGGTTGAACAGTTGAACTATAGGTAGTGACTAGTGATCGACGTTAAGTTCAAGAAAATAGTGCACTCTTCTTGTTTTTTACATCTCATGTTGTTTGTTTTGTCTCATCTCGTCTCGTCTCATGCGTAGTGATCCAAGTATGCCTACTCTTAGTCTACATGCTGGTTTTGGTGGTATCATGCTCACCACCTGTATCAGCTTTCTATCTCCTTCGCAGGTAAAAAACAATCAAAATTTCTCTGCTTTTGAGTAGTTGAGTACTAGATTCTTGCAACCATAGTCACAACTTTCATCATAAAAAGATCTGGGATTTGCAAGATGGAACAACAGCGGTTATAGGAGGTAGCAAAGGGCGAATTTCCTGAGGATATGAATTACCTACTCTACTTGATCACGTTCGTTGATTCGTCTGCTTCAAAGCAACCAAAAACTATCATAAACGAGGGAGACCTACGTCGTAGAAATTTGAGTCCTGCCTTAGAATCATAGGTTTAAAAAAACACATCATTATGGTTATACATATCAGAGAGAAGATGAAGAAACTTAGACATCATAGTTAGGTGAGACGTTTGCCTCACGCAGATAGGCGTATTTCTCCCTTCATTTTTCGTTTCTTGAGAGACAGCAACAAGAGGCTCATCTCTCAACATCAGATCCATCTGTCCAAAAAAAAGTAGTCTTGGTAGATGCAGACACATAGTTGGTAGCATGCGACTATAGTACATACATATACATAGATCAAGAAATCATGACATATTTGGTGGATGTTCTTAAAATCTTGATTTAATTCCATTCGTGATGTAGATGGCACAATATGCAGTGCTTTTGTTATCTACATGATATTTTTCAGGTCTCTATGTCAAGGATGTTTTTGATGATATCTTCATAGTTGGAACTAGAAACGACCTTAAATAATAAATTAGAGATGTCAATCGAGTCAACCCCAGGTCAGGTTATTTTTGGTTCGGGTCAACTGTACCATTCCCACCGTCCCATTATAAGTGAGGCGTATTGCTTTTTTAGGCCGTCCCACTAAGCGAGACATTTCCTTTTATGAATAAAAAGCAACACTCTAACTCCCTCTTACTTTATCCTTTCTTCCTGCTAAAAACCACTAAACACCACTACCCAAAAACCCGTGTCCGAAAGAAATGTGTCGCATTTAATGGGACGGAGGGTGTATTCTTTTATAGGGTACATGCTATTTTCGGTTTTGGGTCAATCAAATTAGAATTTTTGGGGGTTGGGCTGTTTCTATTACGGGCCAATATAGATTTTTCGGGCTCGGGCTATTTTTGGTCATGTGCATGCATGTAATCTTGTGAAAGAGTTGAATGTATGATGAGAACTTTTGTGGGCAGGCACCAAGTGCATGACCATATATTAGTACTACTATATAATATCATCATGCATGTATGTTATTGTGACAATAATTATTTTTTGTGATTAATGTAAGTACAGAAAGGACAAGTTTGGTCTTTTGTTATATTAATATATATTCGAATGCATTGTTTCTTGTAGCGGTTTGCCCTTCATTGTAAAATATTGTTTGTGTCGCTGCCTGGAATGAAACTGAACTTCAAATAAATAATCCTAAAAATTTCATCAATCATGAAATTAAGCATCGTAGTCATTGAGTTTTATAGTAATAAAAGAGTGGTTTGTTGGTCGGAGAATAAATTAAAGTGTCATCTTGGACTAGTTGGCTTAGTTTTTCAATATCACAAGAAGAATCTTTTTCTTTTAATTATTTCATGTACCAACCCTTCGTTGAAACTTTTTTAGGATTGAAACTCACTACATGTTAATTAGGGGTGAGTATTCGAATTTCAGATCAAAATTTTTGTTCAATTTGATCAAATCCGAACATCCGACTTTTTTTGGAGAAAGAATCTGATCTAATCTTGATCGCAAATCCAAATTTCAAAAATTCAGATTTTCGGATATTTTACTCACCCCAAAAATTGTAAAACAAAAAGATATATGTCTTCAGCCAAGCAAAGAGACATGCAACAAATTATAGAGACTTTAGAGAGGGAGGTAGATAAAGGGGTGGCGACGTGTAACAACAATATTTAAATAAGTTAAAAGTCAACATTATCACGAAACCTGCCTCTAACAACTAACAAGTGTTTCGTTATCAAGTTAACACTGCATACAAAGGCACATGACATTTAACTTCTCCAAAAATAAATTCCAAATTAAACAAGGAAAAATCGTTTAGAACTCATCATTCATGCTCACCACCACTCACGACTCCTCCAAAACATATTCCAACACCAATATTCCACTATATCGTAAATTAAATATATTAAGCCAACCAACACCACCTAATCAGTTTGTACATATATAGTTAGTTAACCATTTCTTGAAAACACAGCCTCTCAAGTGGGGCCTTAGTGAAAAAATAGAGACGTGACATAGTAACAAATTATCCCAAGTGGAGTAGTTTATATTTCATATACACTATGAAAAATGAAAAAAACCAAGAGCTCAAACTATTACTACCAAAAAAAGCCCCCAAAGCCATGGAATTAGAAACTCCCCAAAATAATACTAACACTAATTCCCAAAGCAAGAACACCCTGAAAGCCAAAACATGGGACGAATCGAAGAAGATGTGGGAGATCGCGGCGCCGGCCATCATCGCCACGGTGGCCCAGTTCTCCATCGGCGCCGTCACCGTGGCCTTCGTGGGGCACCTCGGGGAGCTCGAGCTGGCCGCCGTCTCCATCGTCCAGAACGTCCTCGAGGGCTTCGTCTACGGCATAATGGTTGCTATCCTATCCGTTTTACTAGTATTAAGTAAAATTAAATTTGATTGTTGAAAAATTATATTAGCTAGGAATGGGAAGCGCCCTGGAGACGCTGTGCGGGCAGGCGGTGGGCGCGGGCCAATACGAGATGCTCGGAATCTACCTGCAGCGGTCATGCATCATCACCCTGGTCACGGCCATCTTCCTGTCGCCGCTTTACGTGTACACTTGCTCGATTTTGAAGGTGCTGCGGCAGAAGAAGGAGATTGCGGAGATGGCGGGGAAGTTCGCGCGGTGGGTGATCCCGCAGCTGTTCGCGTACGCGGTGAATTTCCCGGTGCAGAAGTTTCTGCAGGCGCAGAGCAAGATATGGGTGATGACGGTGATCTCGGTGTTGGGGCTGGGGTTCCACGGGGTGCTCAATTGGGTGCTGATCACCAGGCTGGGGATGGGGCTGGCGGGGGCCGCCATTGCGGAGAATGTGACGTGGTGGGTGGTGGTCTTGGCGCAGCTTGCTTATGTTATGTGCGGTTGTTTTAAGGAGTCGTGGACCGGCTTTTCGGTGGCCGCGTTTAAGGCGCTGCTGGGGTTTGTTAAGCTGTCGCTAGCCTCGGCTGTTATGTTGTGGTAATGTGATTTATTGCTTCACTTTATGTGTATGTGTTTGGTTAGTGTTGAGATTTATTTCTTTTGGCACAGCTTGGAATTGTGGTATTACACCATTGTGATTCTGATGGTTGGGTGGTTGAAGAATCCGGAGATTGCGGTCGATGCTATATCCATCTGGTTAGATTATGCTACTTATCCGTTTCTTGGGATTAAATGTCAGGTTTGCATAAATTTAGTGGAAAAAAATATAGTTGAATGAGTTAGTTTGATTTACTAAAATTAGTACTAGTGGTAGTACTAAAGTGATGATGGATAGATGAAGGATTTACCAAAATGAAATGAGATATTAAATGTAAGTTTTCATCAATTTAATGAAGATTTAGTGGAAAAAGGTTAGTACAGTGAAATGAATTTAGTTGATTTATTAAAAATAGTAAAAGCCAAGTATAATATTTAATGACGGTATTAGAAATAGTGGCATGGATTTATGTTCCTTTTTGCAATTTAGATGTTACTTTAATATCTTTGCACATAAATGTCAATTTTGTTATTAATAGTTCACGTATAGTGTTAATAGTGTTTCTGGCGATTAGATTGATGATGTGGACACCTTCGTGGTATGGAAAACTGACGAGGCTAATAGCACAAACTAAAACCCAGAACTTACTAGTTGATTGAAAAAAACATTGTGACATAATCACAAAGATTTTAAAACTAGAATTTGTAACATTTATTCGTCTTACATTCTTGATTTGATCAAAAAATGGCAGCATGAATGTGGAGCTTTGGATATTGATGATCACTCTGGGTTTCAATGCTGCAATAAGGTAACATTCGTAGACCTAGCAAAATTTTAGAAATTGCAAACTGATATTTTGTCACAAAATTTGACATATATGTTGGGTATTTTAATTGATATAGCGTACGTGTTTCAAATGAACTGGGAGCTAATAATCCGAAAGCTGCAAAATTTGCTGTGATAGTAGCTGTGGTTACATCAACAATATTTGGCATTATATTCACAATTGCAGTTATTGCAACCCAAGACATCTTCCCCAAATTATTTTCTAGCCATAAGGAAGTCATAAGTGAGACATCCAAATTGGCCTATTTTTTGGCAGCAACCATTTTTCTCAACAGCATCCAGCCAATTTTACATGGTACGACTTTCTACGTGTGTGAGTGGGCGCACGTGTTTGAACCACGATTAAACCAACGATTATTTCCTCGGATATGCAGGGGTGGCGGTTGGGGCCGGGTGGCAGGTCTCGGTTGCTATGATAAACGTAGCTTGCTACTATGTGTTCGGCCTTCCATTTGGCGCATTGCTTGGCTATAAACTCAGCCTTGGTGTGAAAGGGATTTGGATCGGGATGTTAGCCGGTTGCTTGCTTCAGACCGTGGTATTGTCAATAAATGTGCTTCGGGCTAATTGGACTAAAGAGGTGTGTGTAAGAAAACACTTTGGTTAAATATTGTCATAAATATAATAGTATGATGTTTATTTGTGTAATTTTTGAACTAATTGACAATGAGTTAAATGTTTTTGGAGTGCAGGCTTTGCAAGCGGATGAGAGAGTTAAGTCTCAAGCCACCTCAAATTTGGCTCAAAATGGGAATGCGGGAAATGGAATGATCACACACAGGCACAGTCAAGAACCTTAATTAATGATGTGAACATTTATTTTTTGGTTATTTATAATATTTTAATTAACCATATTGTGAGAATATTGTAGCATAGGTTAGAATCTATAGTGAGGAATTTTACTCTCTAGTATAGTGATATTTTGACAAGGTGTGTAACTGGGGGAGAGAATTGAGCCGATTAAGTGGCGAATTAATTCGGACATATTAATGAAGGCAATAAAGAAAATGGAGTCATTTTTGTAGGCGCAGTGTTTTGTTTATTATTATCCCGCCCATTAAATTTACTAATTTAATAAAAATATGAATGTTTATTTATTTGTAATGATCAAATTGACACTGTTTTTCTATTATATAGTAGGTGATGTAATCAATTGCTAACTAATTATCAATCTCAAATTGAGACCAATTTTTAACCATTAGACTAGAAGATCTTGTGGTTAATATAATGCCAAATGTAATATATTTTAAATTTAAATAATTATTAATTAAATTAAAAGGGTATTAATATCAAATCCTATATGTAGTAATTATAACTAACTACTTTCTTTCTGCTCAAAATCATCTCAAATCTTTAAATTTACATAACTCTCTCAATTTAAATTATTTTTTCGCAAAAAATATATCAAACTAAAGATAATTAAATAAGGATTCCAACGAGATCTCAATTGCATATGTTCCGACGATGTTCGGGTGATGAAATTTGATCAATTATATTTCAATTTTTGTGTATGTTGATAAACAGCTATTTTCAACAAATGCAACAAAAAATCTCAATATATTGTATGCAAAATCTCAATATTATGCATGTCCAATCTCAATAAAAATGTGTTGATATTTTCTTGTCCTTGTGTTGATATTCTAATGTCATATTGTTGATATTTGTAATACACAATGTTGATATAAAAAACACTCACGAAAATTATCATATGATAACATAATGACGATATTACCCTTTTGTTGATATTTTGTCTACTATTTATTGAGATTTTGTGAACTTTAATCTCATCCACTCATTTTAAAATCTAAAGATGAAAATTTAGTCTTGATTTTAAATTAGAGTGCTATAAGCACTAGAATAGGACCTTTGTACAGTATACCCTAATTATGCATAATATGAATACCAAATTAGGTGCTGATAAAAATAGACTACAAGCCCATCAAGGAAAAAAATGTAAACTTGGATTTAGTTTAAATTAAGAGGCCCATCAGGAAATTATAGTACATATAGTAACGAAGTGGGCTTCCCTTGAGAAGAAAAACTATTATTGGGCCCATTGAGACGAAAAACAATTATTTGTCCCAGGAAAAAGTTTTAAGCTACTTTATTTAATTATTTAATTTATAAGTATAACTTTTTTTTAAAAAAAATTGTGACTGGAAATGATGCCCATATTTTCTCATATTCCATTTTTGGCTTTGTTTTATTTTGAGAATGACAAAATATCGATTACAGAAATGATAACATATTTTTTGTGGCGCTACTTTCTCACGGAATGTTGCGCGATGATAAATTTTCACACGTGTAATTTTCTAAATTCTTAACCACTCAAAAATATCAATAAAATAATTGGATGACACGTGTCATCCCGTTTGTGATTGGCAATGCCATGAAATTTCCCATAATCATCATATCATACGCCAAATCTACTCCGTCGAAGAAAATCCGATTCCAGAGTTGGAATTGAGCAGAGATGGCGATCTCTCTTCAATTTTGCCGCATCTCAACTCCAACCGAGCTCCCGGTGCCGGGGACCAGGTTGTTCCGATGGCGGAGGACTTCCTCACTCCGGTGCGCCGCCGGCGGAGATGATGCCTCGTCGTCGGCCGTGGCTTCTGACCCTGCCGAGTTTGACGCCCATGCTTTCCGTCGAAACTTGACTAGGAGTAAGAATTACAATCGGAAGGGGTTTGGGCTTAAAGAGGAGATTCTCCAGCAAATGAGCCAAGAGTTTACAAGTATGATGTTCTGAAATCCCCCAATTTCTGTGTTTAGAAATGGATCTGAGTATTATGTTAATGCTGATTGACCTGCTTTGACTTATTATACCTACTATTTTTAGTAGCTTTTCTACTATAATTTGCCTTATAAGTAGTATTTTTAAGCATAGGTCGTATGCATATGCTATTGGTTGTTTTGATTACTTATTGAAGTTTTGGTGTGTGTGTGTGTGTGACCATTATTGTGATTTGATTCAATTCAGGTGACATAATAAAGAAATTGAAGGAGAATGGGAATGAATATACCTGGGGGAATGTTACATTGAAGCTTGCAGAGTCTTATGGATTTTGCTGGGGGGTGGAGCGTGCGATCCAGATTGCTTTTGAAGCTAGAAGACAGTTCCCCTCTGATAACATGTGGCTCACTAATGAAATGATCCATAATCCCACTGTTAATAAGGTTTGTTGTTTACTACTACTACTACTACTATATAATTGATGAAGAATGAACCATTTCTATTTGGTTGAGCTACTTCTCTGAAATCTTCTTTTTGTTGGTTGTCTCTTTTTAATTGATTGATAGATGTGATATGTGTGTGAGCTGTGGTTGTTGAATGTTGAGGGTCTTGGTTCTCAACAGAACTTTTATACTAGAATGCATTTCTTACATTTGTTAGGCTAGAAATCTGTATTAGGATGAAGAAATGCTTGTGATTTTAATATTAGTTAGTTGTCTAACTTCCATCTGCAGATGCTTGAAGATATGCAAGTACAAACTCTTCCCGTAAACGAGGGGAAGAAAGAATTTGAACTTGTTAATGAGGGTGATGTTGTGGTATTACCTGCTTTTGGAGCTGCCGTCGATGAGATGAGGATTTTGAGTGAAAAGAATGTTCAAATAGTTGACACAACTTGTCCATGGGTGTCTAAGGTACTTCCCTCTTCCCCACCCAACAGCTTTAAGAATTAGTCATTCTTTTTTATGTTAACATGTTTGGTATTTGATAGGTCTGGAATACTGTTGATAAGCACAAGAAAAAAGATTATACATCGGTAATCCATGGTAAATATAATCATGAAGAGACTGTGGCTACTGCTTCTTTTGCTCGGACGTATATCATTGTGAAGAACATTAAAGAGGTAAGTTGGAATTTCCGCTTCATCACTTTTAATCTCTGGATGTAATAGAGCATTGTTGTTTATGTAGACATGATTGTGCAGGCAACGTATGTATGTGACTACATCTTGGGTGGTGAACTTGATGGATCTAGCTCTACTAGAGAGGCATTTCTTGAGGTATGATGATTGTCGCCTGCTGATGTTAGTCACTTGTTTATGCTGGGAATGGATTTCATGTGGCATGGTTCTTGTGCAGAAATTTAAGTTTGCAGTATCCAAGGGATTTGACCCAGATAAGGATCTTGAAAAAGTTGGTATTGCAAATCAAACTACTATGTTAAAAAGTGAAACAGAGGAAATTGGTCAGTGTTCATCACCCCAAAACATCTCTTACTTAAAGTGTTTTCGCCATGTGGCTTCATTGCTAATTCTGTATCATGTAGGAAAATTAATCGAGAGGACCATGATGCGCAAGTATGGAGTCGAAAATACTACTGACCACTTCATGAGTTTCAACACCATTTGCGATGCAACTCAAGTAAAATCTCTCCCTGAATGCTATTTCTCAGTTGTGTGTTTTTCTTGTAAAATTGATGTAAAGAGGGATATACATATATTGGGGTCTATCTAGACTAGTATCACTAACGTTTAGCCATACTTTGTCTATTTAGGAAAGGCAAGATGCAATGTATAAATTGGTTGAAGATAAGGTTGATCTGATGCTAGTGGTTGGCGGATTTAACTCAAGTAACACTTCGCACCTACAAGAAATTGCAGAGTTTCGTGGGATCCCATCGTATTGGGTTGACGGTGAGAAAAGGATAGGTCCTGGAAACAAAATCAGTCACAAGCTGTTGGTATGCCTTGTTTTATCTTTCTCTTTTGAATATGTCGATCTTTTTATGATTGTCGTCTAAATCATTCTTCACACAGCATGGCGAGTTGGTGGAGAAAGAGAATTGGCTACCCGAGGGTCCTATTAAAATTGGCGTTACATCCGGTGCATCAACTCCTGACAAAGTGAGTTTGCTTGCTTGTTTCCCATCATGCTGCAACTGCACTTGCTACTTATGCATCTGCCAATAATGTTTTCTTGTGAATATTCTCATCCAGTTTTTTTTTTTATCATCCAGGTTGTTGAAGATGTTCTGAAAAAGGTGTTTCTCTTGAAGCGCGATGAAGTATTGCAAACGGCGTAAACTGGTTCGTGATTCCACATTAGCTCGAAAAAGATCAACACAGTTAGGTGAGTGGAAGTTCCTTGCTAGTTGTATATATATATACAGAGTTATTGTAAACTTTGAATGTGAATGGTTTTAATGGGAGGTAGCTTTGATAATATGCGAATGTATGTAATAATCTCATCAAAACCAAATACAGATGTTCAGTTAAAAACAAGGATATTAAGTGGGCTTTGAAAACCATTATTGGGCCTTTTAAATTATGAAAATTATTTAAAGTTACAACGACCACCATTTGTCTAAACCCAACTACTGTTATTTGACATTTTTGTTTATTAGAGAATGTGTTCAAAAGTCATTAAACTCATTACTCAATATATATATTTTTTATTCAACTAAAAATTAATTTACTATTGATGGTTCAAAATATTAGTAGTAATAAATATGAACGAAATATTATACTCCATCAGCCGGTCAATTGTATCGGACAATTTTTTTTAAAGAAATAGTACTAGTATAAGAGTACATTGTAGGAGTATTTAATATCGTTATGCAGGAATTGACGAAAGGCGGCTAGTTAGTCAAGGAATTGAAAGTCGAAAAAACACACGAATTTGACTTTCTGCCATATTTTCCTTTTTTGGTTCTTCCTTGAAAATCTATTCTTAATTTAACAATGATCAATCTGTTTCTTTCAATTTAGAAGTGCAGTAGTATTTGTACAATTTATTTTAAAGTTTAAAATTTTAAAATCCAATAACCGTCATCAATTATAATAATGAAACATTTAGTTTCCAAAAAAAGGAATATGGGTTTCAAAGAAAGTACGAAATTAATATTAACTTGGAAACTTGTTGATTAATCAAGACTGCCGATTTTTTTCATTATATAAATTAAATTCTAAAGTGGCGGCGTTATTTTATTAGGTTTGGTGGAACACTAATTCTCTACGTTTGAAAATGAGTATTTAAATATGTTTGGCGGAGTAGCCACGCTAGCAACATTTGAATAGGAAATTTAGACATAAAGAAAGAAAACATGACCAACGTTTTTTGTGCTTTGAAGTCAAATATTTATATGCATATATTAGTAATCTAGTTTTTGTACCTGCACATGCCAGTTGCCACATGCCACTTGACTCTTTAATATTGTTAATACATGATAAACATATATTGACTGAACATGTGCAAGTGCAGGTGACGGTATATTATCAACCGACGATATATTAATAAGCACACACACATTAACACAGAGTTTAGCAACACTATTAATACACACCACCTATAATTAGCAAAGTGTTTAAAATATTAATACACATTAACAAAGTGATAATGTCAGCCGCTCGTCTACTGTGATCTAGAGGCACTAATGTATCACATCTCTATATAGGAGTATTTGTGAAAATATTAGTACTACTATGGAATTAAAGTCCATGTTCTTGAATATATGTCCGGGTTTCAATTTTGTTGCCGAAAATGTCCATTAGCTATATGATGGAGTTAGGAAAACAATGTTTTTACTTTTTAGATATTAACTTAGGAGAAATTAGTGCGATTGGTTCGTCGATTAGGTAATGAAGATTCTTGTCACTATCTCAATTACAAATCTCAACAATTGGTCACTCAAATTGGCGTTGTAAGAAATTAATTTTAGCTTTTCATAATGGCATGCTATAATTGCTAGCAATATACAATACTTATAAATTTTAAATGAATGATAGTATATGTATTAATTTGTCATTTTAATATATTAAGCTATAACTGTAGAAGATAATAATTAAAAGTTGGATTGCTATTAAAAATGCATATACTAATATACCGGCTTAATAAAGGATGTGTTTGATTACTAGTCTTACAAAGAATAAAAAGAGTAATTATTATTCAAATTACATTTTTCATTCACTTTTAGTCGACCCAATAATTTTTGAAAATTGAAATATAAAATTACAATATACAGTTTTTGCATTATTCTCTTATCTAATCAAAATCAAAATTATTTGACAAAACAATATGATATGATAAAGTAAAAGAGGGGTAGAAAGAAAAAAATAATTAAAGTATTGTTAATGAGGAATGAGTCCCACCTCATTAGAGAGAATTTTTTTTTCAAAATTGGAAAATATATATTCTTATGGATCAGATTAAAAATAAAAGAGTTTTTATTATCGTGAGACGGATAAAGTATTGTAGACCAATCACCATCGTTTTAATTAACACTCAAAATAGAATGATAAGTTAATTTGTTCAAAACAACGTTGTTTTTCATGTTTGATTTTGTCATATTAGTTTTGATTTTGACAATCGTGAGACAATTGCCAAAAATTAAAAAGATAACGTAATTAAAATTACAATAAAAAAAAACAAAAATCTAGATTTGTTTCACAAATTTATTTCTCTTTAACTTAAGAGCATCCGCAATGGTCGGCTAGCGACCGGCTAGTCGATTCGTCGCGCTAGCCGATCGGCTAGCCGAACCATTGCAATCGGCAAACACGAAATCGGCGAGCGGATCGGCGTGGGCTGGCCGATCGCTCGTCGCTGGCCGAAGCGCTGGCCGATCAGCTAGTCGCCATTGTGGCGGCCCGATCGGCCAGCGATCGGCCAGCGCCGATTTTTGATTTTTTATATAAAAAAAAATCATATATAAACGCGATTTTCGTTTCATTTTCATTTGCACCACTTGTTTTAACGAGTTTTCTCTCTCTCTAACTTTCTGTACAAGAGCATCATCGAGCGATGAGTAACGCGGGTGGTAGCGGTAGTGCTACTGGTGGGGATCCTGAGGAGTACGAACGGAGGATGAACGAGGCTATGGAGGCCTACATGAACCGCGGGATGGAGCGGTACATGCGTATGGTGGAACAGCAGGCGATACCTCGCCCTCCACGAGTTGTCCACCACCGAGCAGTGATTGATCGGGATCACGTAGCTGCACATCAGCGGCTGTACGAGGACTACTTTGCAGAGTACCCGCGGTTTCCCGCCAACATGTTCCGGCGGCGTTTTAGAATACGCAGGGAGTTGTTTATGCGCATCGTTGGGGCATTGGAGCGTCAATATCTGTGTTTCCGCTTCAGGCACGATGCGGCTGGCAGACCCGGCCACACCCCTATCCAAAAGTGCACGGTGGCAATCAGGCAGTTGGCCTACGGAGGCGCGACAGACATGTGGGATGAGTACCTCCACATCGGTGAGTCGTCAGCCCTGAAATGTCTGAAGGAGTTCTGTGGGGGCGTGATCAGCATTTTCGGTGAGCAGTACCTTCGAAGCCCTACTCCCGAAGATTGTCAGAATTTGATGCAGATGCACGGGGAGAAGCATGGGTTCCCCGGATGTTAGGCAGCATAGACTGTATGCATTGGGAGTGGAAGAACTGTCCGACTGCTTGGAAGGGGGCCTACACGACCAGCTACAAGTCAAAGAACCCCACGATAATCCTCGAGGCCGTAGCTGATTACCGGCTGTGGATCTGGCATGCGTATTTTGGGGTAGCCGGGTCGAACAACGACCTCAACGTCCTGAACTCGTCTCCCCTCTTTAACGAGAAGTGCCAGGGCGTCGGTCCAGCCGTCTCTTTTGTGGCCAACGGCAACCGGCATGATATGGGCTACTACTTGGCGGATGGGATATACCCTCGGTGGTCGGTCTTTGTGAAGACGATCCGACAAACAAGTGATGAAAAGAAGGCCTACTTTGCGCAACGACAGGAGTCGGCGCGCAAGGACGTGGAGCGCGCATTTGGTGTGCTCCAGTCTCGATGGGCGGCAATTAAGGGCCCAACGCGTTTGTGGGATGTCGGATGCGTTTCCGAGATAATGTACGCCTGCATTATCCTGCACAACATGATCGTCGAAGACGAAGGCGTACAACTGACTACTTGGGTCAGTGACGATGAAGCCGGTCCAAGCCACAGAACGACCACCCCTAGTGTACGACAGGGGGTACCTCTCGATGAAGCCGGCCGACTCAAGGAATTTGCCAACATGCGCCAAGTGGATGCTCATATTCAACTCCAAAAGGATATAATTGAAGAGTTGTGGGCACGGAGGATTGCACGGCGATAGTTTTTTTTTCTTTATTATGCATGTAATTTTTTTTTATCTATGTAACTTTTTTAAATGCAATTAATGAATTTTCCCGTATATGTGTCGTAAATTTAATTCCGTATTTTAATCGTAATTTTAATTCCGTAAATGTAGTATATTTTGAATTGTTTTTATTGCGGCTGGCCTATGGCTGGCCTAAATCTGATGTGGCAGGTGGTTTTTTTAGTGTTGCTGACGTGGCAGGAGAGAGGATGACTGGCTTATGGCTGGCCTAAGCACCATTGCGGATGCTCTAACATTCAGGCAATTGATTAAAAAAATTAAAATTCATACAAAAGTTCAATTATTTTGACCACTACATGATGATAGGTACTCTAGCAGTCACACTTATGAGTTATGACTTAACACATTGAACAAAATTTAATTTCTCCAGTCAAATTAAGAATCTGCCATCGTCAAACATCGTGTTTCGTGGAATCAGATATATGGAGAGCGACAAATACAAGAAAATTTGGGAAATAAAAAATCCAATAAAAAATTACTAATAATCGTTTAATTATGTTGAGTTGGCGAAGATGCGTCAGCATTTACAGCATTAAATAAATGCAACTCGCCAAAAACGAGTTCATTCAATTTATTAGGCAACAGATAAATTGCGCAGTCCACTGCAATTCGCCAACAATCCACCCCTTCCCATGGCGATCTCTCTGCAATTCTGTCGCATCTCGACGACAACTGAAATCCCCTTGCCCAAGGCCAGGTTTTCCCAGCCACGGAGGCCTTCTTTCCTCCGCTGCTCCGCCGCCAGAGGTGGCGACGCCTCCTCCTCCGCCGTGGAAGCTGAATCCGCCGATTTTGACTCCAAGGTTTTCCGTCACAACCTCACGAGGAGTAAGAATTACAATCGGAAGGGGTTCGGCCATAAAGAGGAGACGCTCGAGCAAATGAGCCAAGAGTTTACGAGTATGACTTCCTAGATTTCTCCAATTTCGCATTTGTTTTTTGTTTGTTGGACATAAACTGATTTTTTAGCTTGATCCGTTCAGGAATCTAAGTTTAGTCTGGTAGTGCTGATGAATTGATGATCGGGCACCTACTATTTTTAGTGATTTTATGGAAAAACGCTACCTGTTGTTATGATTAATGTTTTGTGTATGTGATATAAGTTATTTTGTTGATTTGGTTATGATTCGTGATGTTTTGGTGAGTGATCGGTTATTTTTTGGATAATTTCAGGTGATATTATTAAGAAATTGAAGGAGAACGGTTACCAATACACATGGGGGAATGTTACAGTGAAGCTTGCTGAAGCATATGGATTCTGCTGGGGAGTCGAGCGCGCGGTTCAGATCGCTTATGAAGCTAGAAAACAGTTTCCATCTGAGAACATCTGGCTGACTAATGAAGTCATCCATAACCCCACGGTTAATGAGGTTTGTTGTTTACTTCAACCTTCTTTTCGATATAGAGGGTTCCATTTAAACTTGTTTATGTTGTGGTAGACCTTCTTCTGTGCATATCTTTTGTGGAGATGTTATTGGCTTGTAGCAATCCCTGTGCTTTTTTCATGGTTCAAAGGTCGTGCAGTCAAATTTTCACGGCTCTGTGCATTTGTATATAAGGATCTATCAACTGCAACCTCTTGCAATCTGATCAGTTATAAGAACTTCTAAATTTCTAATACCTCTTCTACTTTTGGATTGCCCTGGTCATATCATCAGGTTGATTTTTCTGAATTTTGTGTTTGTTTGAGTTGGTATGTGTATAAGCACTGACCGTTGAGGGTCTTTGATGTCAATATCACTTAGTGTTTGGAAGACAGAATTTTTAATTAATAGACATTTACTAACTAAAATTTTCACCCCAGAGGCTTGAAGATATGAATGTAAAGATTATCCCTCATCACGATGGGAAGAAAGAATTTGATGTGGTTGACAAGGGTGATGTGGTGGTATTGCCTGCTTTCGGAGCTGCTGTTGATGAAATGAGGATTCTGAATAACAAGAATGTTCAAATTGTTGATACAACTTGCCCATGGGTGTCTAAGGTATTTCCCCACTTTCCTACCCCTAATTTCTATTTGAAGTATTATTTTCTATATTAATTTATACGTGTTTCTGTTATAAGGTTTGGAATACTGTTGAAAAGCACAAGAAAGGAGAGTATACTTCTATAATCCATGGTAAATATTCTCATGAAGAGACTGTGGCCACTGCTTCTTTTGCCGGGAAATTTGTCATTGTAAAGAACATGAAAGAGGTAGTTTGAAATTTCTGCTTCATTTTAAGTTCTATATAGATCACCAGCATATTAATCGACATGACAACACACTGCAGGCAACATATGTATGTGACTACATCTTGGGTGGTGGACTCGATGGATCCAGCTCTACTAAAGAAGCATTTCTTGAGGTAGGCTTATTATAACGCACTTTATTTACTTATATGCTTGGATTTCATGTGACATGTTTTTTCTGCAGAAATTTAAATTTGCGATATCCAAGGGATTTGACCCAGACAAGGATTTTGAGAAAGTTGGTATTGCAAACCAAACTACTATGTTGAAGGGAGAAACAGAGGATATTGGTCAGTGATCACTCTGCAGTATGATGCTTAAAGTTTTTGCACTATGTGACTTGCATTGCTAATAGTAATACTTCTATTCTGCAGGAAAATTAGTTGAGAGGACCATTATGCGCAAGTACGGGGTGGAAAATGCTACCGAACACTTCATAAGTTTCAACACTATTTGTGATGCTACTCAGGTAAATTATTTCTCTCAATAAATTGTTATTTGCTACTCTTGTATAACTCCAAGTGTAGCCTCTTTTGCACTATCGGTTTTTATGGACTCAATGACAGTGCAACTCCTTCACTTGTTTTGGGATCCAAAAGACTGCTTATTCTTGTGTGTGTCAGTATATGTGTGTGCATGCACCATAGAGAATTATCTGAATGTGCTTTTATTGTGGTGTATCCATCTCAAATGTTTATTTATAGAACACATGACAGACAGAGCTGTTGTTTACATATCATTCAGCTCAACACATTTTGCTTTGTACCTATATTTAGGAACGGCAAGATGCAATGTACAAATTGGTTGATGATCCGGTTGATCTCATCCTAGTCGTTGGAGGATGGAACTCAAGTAACACATCACACCTACAAGAAATTTCAGAATTGCGTGGAATTCCATCATATTGGGTTGATACAGAGAAGAGGATAGGCCCTGGAAACAAAATTAGTCACAAATTGATGGTATGTCTTCTTATCAATCTTATTTCATGATTCACTCTAAGCTGAAAATCCGTCTTAAAACTCTAAATGATTCTCACTATAGCATGGCGAGTTGGTGGAGAAAGAGAACTGGTTGCCAGAGGGTCCTGTCACAATTGGTGTTACATCCGGTGCATCCACTCCTGACAAGGTGAGTCTACTCTGTTCTTGTTTCCCATACCAAGCCACAAACTCATTTGCAACTCGTGATAACCATCTTGATATGGGATTCCCGGGCATCTGCATCTCCTCTGATTTCACGCGTTACAATTATGCCACTCTTACAAGTACGCTTACTACATTCAATGATACTAATATGTCTTCTTTACTTTTCCCTGTTATCGTATCTAGGTTGTTCAAGATGTTCTTGAAAAGGTTTTCAAGTTAAAGAATGCGGAACTATTGCAATCGGCTTAAACTCTGCTACATGGTTCAACATTGCTGTGACCAGTTGGAATCCGTCTGTTGATTAAGCAGAGTAGTAGTGCATCTTGTTTCCCTACTCTGTGTAAACCATATGTAGATGTCTGTCTGAATATCGCGTAAACTAAAGTTCCCTGCCTTCCTTTCGACTCGGATGCGCTCTCTCTGTAAGGAAAGTATGCGCGAATACTATGCTTTGATGATAAAGAAATTTTAGTGTGATAGCATACTCTGTGGCTGTAGAAGCAGTAGTTTTGTTCTCAGATACAATAAAATTATGTACTTTTGTAATAAAACAACCTGCTAGTTATGGAGAAATATGGATATCGATTATCGAATACTAGAAAAAATTAAGAATATATGCTAAGAGTGACATGAGATGATGAGAAATACGAATTCGCGAAGCCGTTTCTTTTATGATTTTCATCTGACTCTTATCAAACTATATTTGAATAAAGTGATATTTTGGTGATTATTCTAAGACATGTAAGAAAAGGAAATAAAGAAAAACAATTTACAGCAGGTAAAAATGCCCCAATCCTCCAATCCAATTCTTGAATAAAATCAGCTAAAATCCATCGCCCAAAAATATGTGGTGTGCAATTCACTTTCAAATATGACCAATCGAACATGCAGAAACGTGATCGTCTAAGATGACATTCGTATTTCCTACTCCATAACAAAATAACAAAAGCTAAATTCAGAGATAATTGTTTTTTTTTGCTGTTATCTGGCGCCAATGAAGCTTCACTGCATGCAGTCGCCGGTAGTGAGCAGCATTCCTCGGAGCCTGCCGTTTGAGAAGCCCTTTTCATGTGGCCAATCTGTTCTCAATCTGACCGCTAGTAAGAAGGCCTGTCTCCATGCCAGGAGGATTAGATTTCTTGATTTCGGAGCTCGATCATCAGGTAGTTACTCTATCTCTCTGACTCTCTCTATGATTTAGGGATTTTTGGAGAAACCTTTTTGCTTGATTTTTTTATTTTTGAGTGAACTCAAAATCGGAATTTTGTTTTTAGGGCTCAATCTCTTTTCCTATAGAATAAGGAGAAGAGTTGTGTGGGGAAATATCAATGTCGCCTATTTTAGAGTTTCTTACCACAAAATATCTACTTAAGTTAATTGTTGAAAAGTAACTATTGCCAATTCTATGGCAATAACATATTGTGGAATTTCTATGCTATTTGTTTTATGGCCATTCTTCCTAAGTTATATCCCAATGCCAAATGTAGAAGTGAAAGGTGTTGGAATGGTGCATTTGACAACTTATATACCTTGTTTCTATTCTCTTCTGTGAAGGAATCACAACAATCAGATCACAGGCACAATCTACCACACCAAGTAATGGTGACCAAAAGGATGGAAATCTTGTATTTGTCGCAGGGGCTACTGGCAAAGTTGGATCACGAACTGTGAGGTGTGCTTTCGGCTTATCTCAATGTGAAGCCACAGCAATGTAGGCCTATTAAGGATCCGTGTTTCTGAAATATTTCGTTTTCCTGCAGGGAGCTCTTAAAATTAGGAGTACACGTTCGAGCTGGTGTTAGGAGTGTTCAGAGAGCTGAACCCCTTGTGCAAGTATGAGTTCTATCTATTAAGATTCATTAACAGCACAATATTTGCAAACTTATGATTCATGAAAATATTGTCTCTGTAAACAGAGTGTCCGGAACTTGAAGCTTGAAGATGTTGCAGGAGGCACTCAACGTAAGCTTGTGGATGACTCGGGAGATAGTTATTTTGCTCCCGTAAAAGTTATTTAATGATTTATATGCTATACATGACTATATGCAAGTAGTGAAATTATTTATGTTACTTTGGTCTTTAGCCCAGCTATAGATAAGCTTGAACTCGTGGAGTGTGACTTGGAGCAGCTGGACCGGATAAAGCCAGCACTAGGCAATTCGTCAATTGTTATATGCTGTATTGGTGCTAGTGAGAAGGAGGTTCTTGATATTACTGGACCTTACCGGATTGACTACCAGGCTACCAAAAATTTGATTGATGCAGGTAAAATAAGTTCTAATGGTACCCGGAAACTTATTGCTATAGTCTAGTATTAATAAAATTTTGAAGCCACTTTGTCTAAACACGCAGAAATAATATGAAAATGATGCCCAAAACAAAGCGGATTTTCCTTTTGTTCTTGTCATCATTCATTAAGGACACAATCTATTGATTTCTTACTGATGTATGCTTGTATAGTAGCAGTCTCAGTCAGGGTTCTAACCTTAGGGTAATCAAAGACTTGTTAGTTTCAGCATCTTTTCCTTGTGGTGTCGGAAATCTGTCGTATTAATTTATAAAGATGCTATAGTGATGCCTGTTTTCCATGCAGCAACCTCTGCAAAAGTTGAACATTTCATTTTGGTCACATCTCTGGGAACAAACAAAGTTGGATTTCCTGCTGCTATCTTGAAGTAAGGCTTTTCCTACATTTCAACATCTTAGTGCAGATACTCTTCTATAGGCTGCATAGCAGAAATTTCCAACTATATCTTCCGTCCTTTATTGATTCTCGTCTTTCCTTACATGGCAAAGTCTGTTCTGGGGAGTCCTTATATGGAAAAGAAAAGCAGAAGAAGCACTCATTGCGAGTGGTCTTCCTTATACAGTGAGTTTCTGCAGTGCACCTTTAGCACATAGCAAGATAAAGATGGTTAACTTCTTTACATATTAACTTGCTCGTCGAACAAAATTGCTGCAGATAGTAAGGCCTGGAGGGATGGAGCGGCCTACTGATTCGTTTAAGGAAACTCATAATGTTACCTTATCAGAGGAGGATACTTTATTTGGCGGCCTAGTGTCAAACCTGCAGGTTATTTTCTTTTGACATTTTTTCAGTTCACAAGATACCTATCGGCAGTAATATGCTTTCATGCTCTGTCTCGATGGCTGGTCTTCTTGTATTATAGTCGGCGATAAATTTCTATACCCTCAGTTGCTTACTAACTGCATGCATGTTAAACCGGAATTTGTCGACTCATGATAAATAACAGGTAGCAGAACTACTGGCGTTCATGGCAAAGAACCGCAGCCTTTCTTACTGTAAAGTTGTCGAAGTAGTTGCAGAAACTACAGCTCCTTTGACTCCTTTCGGAGATCTCTTGAAAAGGATACCATCTCAGAGACCAGATTACAGTGTTAAGGTAACTTTATTCAATGCTCCTTTGTCTGCTTGTATTTGAACGATTTTAGTTGTATAGGACTTAGCATATTCAATTTTTTTTTGAAAATGATTAACGTTTAGAAACTTTATCTGGCTGCTAGGAACAAGATGAATCGGATCAATCGCCGCCTGTTATATCAGACAGCACCCCCCCTGTGGAAGAGCCTAAGCCCGCTGTGGAAGAACCTAAGCCGGCTGAGGAAGAACCTGAGCAAATTAAGGCAACTAAAGCAACACCTCTGTCTCCCTATGCTGCGTGAGTTTGCACTAATGTCTATCAAATTTTGTTTTTTTGTTTGTGCGATTTTTCATCGAAAATCCCTTCTTATAGCTATGAAGATCTAAAGCCACCATCATCTCCCACTCCTATTGCGAGCACTGGTGCTGGTGCCACCAAGCCAGAGATCGTGCCAGCTCCAGCAAGTTCCCCGCCTTTATCAGTTGAAGCCAGTTCTTCAGAGACATCAATAGAAGATGCAATTCCTCAGACTGTACCAAAGAAAGCACATGCCTACTCGCCGTACATAAAGTAAGTCCATTTGGCCATAGCTGTAGGATGAATTTTCATATATCATAAATATTGCATTAGCATTTTCTTGATATAATGCACCATATTTATCTTAATTACCTTCAGTTCTTGGAACTTGACCCTTTACATTAATCGCTCATGTCCCTTAGAAAGAGTATGTGTTTGTGAACCATTTGATTTATTTGGCAGTTACGAAGACTTAAAACCACCCAGCTCGCCAACTCCAACTTTTAGTAGTTCGAAAAAGGAGACTCCTGTAGAAGTGGAACCGCAGCTCACTGGGGGGAATGATGTCCCGACTTCACCTTCTCCTAGTTTGCCAACACTGTCTTCAAACAGCGAACCTGAAAAGCCAGTTGATGAGAAACCAGAAAGCCATACTGAACCAAAGGCCAAACCCCTTTCACCCTACACAATGTAAGCACATTCCTATTGTTACTAAAATTCCCCAGCGAAAAAAGAAAATGTGATTAAGGAAATCAGTATATAGAGGAATGCAGCGTAATAGTTTGCGTTTTGTCTTGATGAGCAGGTATGAGGAGATGAAACCACCGAGTACCCCGACACCTTATTCAAACTAAGCTCTGAGTGTGAGTGAAAAGCTTCGGTAAAGAGGTGCAGGTTTTGCATTCTTTTTTCAGCACACTCACTCTCTCCTCTATGACTATTTGAATGAGGGATCATTCTTTGTATAAATAGTTATTTATGTTATTCTGAGCAAGTTGAGGATGCATCGGCTATGTTTTGGGGTGAATTATGCCATCTGTAATTCTCACTTTCTTCATGAATGATTTCGAGCCATTGTCTGTAATTCGCATTGTGATGACATTTGTTTATTATGACTATGATAACTGTTGCCTATAATTGTCTTTATGATCTCATCGTTTATGACCGAGTAAAAAATAGTACTAGTAACTTCCAATTCTCATAAAAATTTCGATAGGTCGAGCCTATTTTTCTACACCCAAACAATCCTCAACATACCCAAGGAAATCAAATAGTAAGATTGATAGTGGTTTTCATACATTCAATATTTTTCTCCATATTAATTTGATATCCAATTCTAACCACAATATGTATGAAAAAACCACCATACAATTACTTGCAATTTGCAAATATTCTATTTCGACTAGTATCACTATTCACTAAATTAAAGTAAATCCCAATGCAAAAATGTCCAAAAAAAAAAAAAGAAAAAAGAAAAGAACGAAGAATAACGACCCCTGAATGTTCGACGGGTTTAATTTAGGGTTTATCTCTCAAATTTAGGCATAAATCCCTAAAACTGCGAATCATGGACTCATCTGAGGCGCAGAAATGCGATGTTGCTCCTGCCACTGCTACCGCATACCTCGACCCAAACTACTGGTCAGCTGCGCATCTGCGTTTGCGTAACATGCATATGTTTATCTAGAAATGTATGCTTATTTTTGTTTAATGAGCTTTGTTGAATCAGGGATAAGAGGTTTGATGGAGAAGAGCATTACGAGTGGTTCAAAGACTACTCTCACTTTCGTCACCTAACTCTCGAATACATTAATCCCAAGTCCGCTGTACATCCCTGCTTATTTTGTTAATCACTTCTTTTGCTGCTTTTATTGCTTTCTGTGTGTCGAATTTTCTCCATCTCAGTATGTGGCTTTGTGTGCAAACAGGTATTAGAGGTAGGATGTGGGAATTCTCAGCTGTGTGAAGAGCTCTATAGAGATGGAATTACTCATCTTACCTGCATTGATTTGTCATCGGTTGCTGTTGAGAAGATGAAGCAACGATTATCAACCAAGGGCTATAAAGGTTGGTAACTTGTTAATTTATGTTTAATTATGTCAGCTCATGTTTATGCAGTGTATGCTGTTTGCTGAACCTAATGGTGTGATGGTGCTGAACCTAATAGCTAAATTTCAGTTTCTCATACCTCCTCTGCCCGTCATCCAACCTTTTGATGGCTTGATGCTATGTTTGATATTTGAAGTTTATGGATCAATTATACTGTTAAAGACACTATAAATTCCCGTTTCTGTTTAAACGCTTTAATATGTTTTGTGGAGCGCTCACTGTTGGTGTTCATGAACCAGGGGTTAACTTTTGAATTTCATGTGCGAACATTGTTAAGCAAACTTCCAATATGGTACTTAAGAACGTCTTCCTCCGCTTCATAAGAAGCCAATTCTGTTTATGATAAAACTCACTAGCTAGAAAAGTGTTATTGGGTAGAAATCAAGGACTCCTGAGTTTAACTTTGTCTTGTCACTTCCCTCTGTATTGGCATGCTTCTAATTGTTTATTTTATGTCTGCTTCTGCTAATATTATGTCCATTAGCCAGCTGGAGGAAAAGGAAGCCTAAGTTTATTGATTGCAATTACTTGGGACTTTTTTATGCCTGCAATTTGCAATGCAACACTTAAGATGTGACTATTCTCATTTTTCATTTTCTGTGTCTGTTGCTATCAGAAATAAAAGTGCTGGAAGCTGATATGTTACAGCTGCCTTTTGAAGATGAATGTTTTGATGTGGTCATAGAGAAAGGAACCATGGTAAAATTGTGATGCATAAACTTGTAACATATTGTAATTTTGGGTTAGCACAAAGTGGGCCGGTGTACTTTTCACATATGCTGGAGGGGTTGAATGCTAAAGTTAGTAAATGGATTCAATATCTCTCTGGCCTCTACGTTCTTTTCTATCTCATATCTCTACAGAGTTTTCTGCTCACTGCCCATCTTTGTTTTTCTGTTAATCCATATATCAAATATAGGTCTGTAGCAGTCTGCAGTTTCTAGTCACCAGCACACTTTAAGTTTCGAGTACCTTTTTTTTTCTGGGTAGACTTTTACACAATCGTAATTTGGAATATGAAGGATGTATTATTCGTGGACTCTGGAGACCCCTGGAATCCAGAACCTGTGACAGTTAGCAAAGTTATGGCAATGCTTGAAGGTGTTCATAGAGTTTTGAAACCCAATGGTATCTTCATCTCCATCACCTTTGGCCAGGTACAACAAAAAGCAAAAAAAATAATGATCTTTTCTCTCTAAATTCTGGAGGTGATTGTGTAATAGTATGATTTTTGGTTGTTTTTCTTCAGCCGCATTTCAGGCGACCTTTCTTCAGTGCTCCCGCATTTACTTGGTCAACTGAATGGAAAACGTTTGGCGATGGGTTTCATTATTTCTTCTATATATTAAAGAAGGTTCGCACTATTAAGAAGGATCATTTTATAGCTAGATGCAGAGCCATTCCATCTTGTACTTCTTCATGTGATGCCAAATGAGGCTGCGGATACTAACAGCTAGAATTTTGCAGGGCGAGAGATCATCAGACGGCACCGAGTGTACTGAAAAGACTGATGTGCCATCCCTCTCTCTTTACCATGAAGAATTGGAGAGTGAAGACTATCTATTTCGTACGAATCTGGATGAGTTGTAAAATCAGAATTCTGGACTCCTCGTAACCTTGCTTCTTACAATTGATAAAAGTATAGTGACTGCTGCTGTTATTGCCTTCTATTTTCCGAATCTTCAGATTATTTATAGTTCATGCATCAAATGAAACTTCCAATCTTGTAGTTCACTCCATCTCCATTATCAGCAGTACTGGAAACCTTCAAAGCTCTCTCTGTTTTGTTTTTTTGGTAGAAAATGTGAGGGGCTGTATTTCCGTAGAAATTTGGGGTTATACATAGTATTACATACTCTCTTTCTTTTACTCTACTATCCAACGTTACTCGTGCAATATATAAATATTCTTTTGGTAAATGCCATAAAGGTATTTCAGTAGAAATTTGGGGTTAGGGCTCGTTTGATACCATAGAAATGCCAAGAAAATGATCTGTATCTATATATTTCCAGCTGTTTGGTACCTGAGCTATCTCTACCTCATGGCCCGTATTAATGCCTTTGGCCCATCTAGGCCCGACAAAAAACCACTATTTCATCCAGTTTAGTATCTTAACAAAATGATAAGATATGCCACTGTTCAATCTCGTTTTCCACAATATACCCTCTTCTTCCTCTCACCAATTCACCCTCCCCTCCGCTGCTGAGTACTTCTACCACCGCCCCTCACTCTGTCACTCATGGTGACTCTCTCGCAGAAGGGGATGCCTTCCGACGGTGCTCCGCTGCCGGCTCGCTCTCTGTCCCTGCAACTTCGTCCCTCTCTTTTAATCTGTGCGATGGTGTGGGTGCGCGGCTGCAACTTCGCCTATCTCCCTCTACTTATCCATAAATTTCTGTTCTATATCTAAGCTCTATGTTCATCTGAATTCCAAGATTATGCCGCATTTTTTTATGAAGAATGATAAACTCCACGCTTTGAATTAATACTCTATAATCAATAAGGTTGTCGCGTATTAACACTATTGATGATCTTTAACAAATCATCATTACCTTAGAATGCTGCTAATTAGGATGAGAGTTTAGCAAATTATTACTGATACCTTAGAATGCAAAGGGGTTGAATTAATTAAAACATCTACAAATTGAGAAGAAGGGTAAATGTGTCTTTTCACTTCTATATATGACTTAATGTTGTTAGCTACTCTATTTTATATATCAAACAATAATATAAAATATCCATCTTGTTCCTAATCTGGACTCCGGCCCACGTTTCTTATCACAAGTTACGTATCTTGTTATATCCTACCCGGTCTATCAAACATGCCCTTAATGTACATAAATGGATATTTGCATCTACGTATTTAATCTAAAGAGACTACTACGGATTATACTGGTTTCAATTAAATGAAAAAATGGTGAAGCTTAAGGTAGAATAATTTTTTTGAAAACATTACGTGGTATAATTACTAATTAGGCAGCCCTCCAGGAATATGGATGTAAATTGGGTCAGTCCAATGGGTTTTGGCCAACCTTACTCGGATTGTGGGTTAATTAGATGTATATTGTTAATCAGGTTGTGATTTTTATTAGGTTATAAATAATTAACCTTAACCCTAAAGGTTTGGGTTTTGGGCTAGCCTAACGAGCTAATACCTAATAAGGCTTCTATTGATAAAATTAACATGTGACCAATCCTATACATGTTAGGATGAAAATTGATCATATTTTAGGATGTAAAATATTTAACTACTGCAATTTTGGGATGTGTATGCTTAAACATGAACATAATTAAATACTACTACTAGATTAAGATTAGGGCTGGGTCGATACGATATACCGTATCAAAAATTTTGTTTCGTTATCATACTGAAAATATCGATATGAAAGAATTTCATATCTTTATTGTTTCGAAAGTTTCGGTATTATACCGAATTTCGGTATGGAAAAAAACTATACCGTTACCGTTTCAAAATTTCGGTATATCGTACCGAACTTCGGTATACCGTTCTGAACGGTATATCGATATTTCGTACGATATACCGAAATTTTATACCATTTCGAATACTTGTATACCAAAAAATATAATTTCAAAACTGAAAAATAAAACCAAAATTAATATAATTTTGACATAATAAAATAAACATTGTCCACATCTTCATAATTAAAATAGATATATTTATGATTTAAACTTTTAATCTTAAAAAAATAAATTATATTATTATTATTATTATTATCATCATCATCATCATCATCATCATCATCATCATCATCATCATCATCATCATCATCTTCTCGATATGTATCGATAATTCGATACGTATTGATTTTCGATATATTTCGGTATACCGATAATATCGATATATATCGTATATTCGATACAAAACGGTATATCGCGGTATAAGAAAATTCATATCGTTATCATACCGAAAACTTTCGATACGGTATTGTACCGTATCGAAAATTTCGGTATACCGAAAATTCGATATTTTTCGATATTTTTCAATTCGATACGATCGATATACCGTTTTTTCGGTATATTCACCCAACCATAATTAAGATTTGTATAAATAAAATAAAACATAAACATATTTTGAAAAATTTTAAAGCATGTTTTAAAAAAAGTAAATGTTTTATTCAATATTTAATTGCTTTATCTTGTTAGTACAAATACTAACCAATCTTTTGAAAGTAATATATTATGATCGTCTCGAATTTCTTTTTAAGTTGTTTCAATTAAGATGTTCATATCAATTTTGATATAACATATAGTATCTCTTATTTCTTCTCATTAAATATCGAGTTTCATTTTTCTTTATATTAATATATTTATAATTCCTCCTAAATTTTCGTATCATTCAATAATGTAACTATCTTGAATATTTTCATATCATTCAATAATGTAGCTATCAAACTAGATAAACTAATAAAAGACAAATATATCATATGAAATGTGGACAATCATGTGTATAGTGAAGACAATGACGGACCCAGGATATATAACTCGTGGGGTCGAATATACTGAATACTTAGGACCTGTTTGATAAGTTGGTAATGCCTAGATATAGATATTTATATGACTATTTTCAAGTGTTTGATATCATAGTTAACATATCATGCGAGCTTGTGTTATTATCTATGGCTCATCCAAGCCCACAATTTTTTTTCCCTCAAAATACAAGAATATGTATCTCACAAATTTAGGCGGATAACATTTCTGCCTCATATGAACTTATCTTGACACGAAGCCCACACTTTTTATCTTACTTTGCAAATCTTCTTAAATTACATCTTTTTATCAAGTGAGCTCTTAATGTATGGAGGAGTATAATATTTAAATAATAATTTTAAAAATATGATAATATTTAAATACTACTAATATTTTTGAAAAAATGCATTACAATTCTTCTAGTATCTACTAAAATAAGTAGCTAATAAAGTCCCATCTCATTTTGAAGACCAAAATTTTAATTCACCACACAATAATATTACACAAACTACGATGCATCTTCATCACCACATTTCTATGCAGAGTTATCTTGGTTCAGCTCTCTTTTTCTCAAAAAATTTCTTCGATCTCTCCTCTCAATTTTAATCCATATCAATAATTTAGTTGTATATCTCTACTCTCTATACTCTAAAACCCAGTTTTCAACACTTTTTTTGTTTTATCTTTCGTGGAGGCGTTTGCCGTGGGATCGGAGGCGCGCTGTTGCGGGATCGGCCGACGAATTCTAGTATATTCCAGTGGCATTCATGGACCCGCGATGGGGTTGACCGACCCCACCCGACCCCACCTGGGTCCGTCTCTGAGTGAAGATCACTACAATGGTTTGAATTTTCATGAAAAAAAAGCATGGAGCTTAAATATACACGTAGAGTACCTTTGAAAGAATCACGTAATATAATTAAGCCGCCCTACTTGAATAAAGAGTTTTATTCAACATTAAATTACTTTTACTTTTACCTGCCAATATAAATACAATGTAACCAACATTTTGAGTGTAATTACCAACTTGATTAGTCCCACTAAGGTGACGTAACATGAATTGTTATCAGATTAACCGTGTAAGTTTTAATATTTCAAGAAAATACATTACGGTGGTATTCGGTTGCCAAGATAAAATAATACCAAGATATAATTTAGAATTGAACCGTGAAATTATTTTAGTTATAGGGGTTAGTAAGACTAATTATTTTATAATTATTTATTTAGGATTGAGTTGTAAGATTGAATCTAATGAACCAAACACACTACAAATTTAATCCCGGATAATCTTGCAAACCGAACACCCCCTATATATATAGTTTAATTGTTTTATTTATTATTTAAATTTGACTCACTCACTACATGTTATAGATTGACGTATATACAACTGAAAACTACTAATAATGATTGACAACTTTAATCTAATCAAATACAGTACAATTTAATGGTGAAATTTGCGTTATTAATTAGGGATTGATTGCAATTTTAACAAAATTTTGATTCACTCACTATGTGTTATAATTGTATTCTTATAGTTCCAAGACATTGGTGTGTTGGTGAGACTGCCATGAGTAAACTGATATTATATGTACGATATTGGTATCATTATATTAAAATAGTGAATTATATTTGGATATTCGATATCATATTTAAACTTAACTTAAAGTCTAGTGTAAGACAATGATTCACCTCAATCTTACTAAAATTATAATTTTAACTATATTTATATAATCCATTAAGTTATATTAAGTTATCAAGTTAAGCCACTATTATTTAATACTTTAGTACTTACTGTATAAAATTTGTGAGGTTAATTAGGAATTGGTTGCGATTTAAATATAGTTTTAGGGAGTAATTTATAAGTAAATTTCATTAGTCAGAAGTCGGATTTAATGAAAGGAAAATGACAGCAGCCTCCTCCTTAAATTGACACGCATAACTCTTAATCTTCAGTCTTATTTATTTCTTTTTCTGTTACTGTTTTAGATAAAAAGTGAAACTTTTTCCTTGATAATGCCATATCACATAATCAAGTCTTAGAAACAGTTTTGCAGAGATACGTGTTCCAGGCTTGCAGCCTCCTTGGATTTTCCCATTAAAAATAAAATATCTTTTCTTTTTAGATTGTCCCATTAAAACTGAAACGTTTCCTAAAATAGAACAACTCTATCTCTACTTTTTCATCTCTCTTACTTTACTCTCTCTTCATTAACTCACAAAACAATACTACATAAAATTTGGCGCCGATTTTCAAATATTTCATATTTAATGGGACGGAGGGAGTACCTTCTTTGTTAGTCCGTGGCTTGCCATATTTTTTACGGCCGCTTTGTCTTTCTAGTTTCGTCAGTTTTACATTTGTTGTGTTGTTAGCTTTGCTGAGTTTTTAGCTTCTATTTTATCAGTATGTGTACTTTTGATCGTGTTGTATTCTACCTCGCTACTTCTGGTGGTTTGAGCTTTTTGAATTATAGAAAATGCTCCAGCTTCATACTCATACTTCGAACAAAGTTTTATATGATAGACACAAATTTTAATGAAAACTGATAAAGTAAAAGTAGAGAATAAAAATTGGTAAAACACTAAAGATAAGGAGTAAATAATTAAGATATGAGACTAAATGAGAAAAGTGAATAAAATAGTGCTAACAATTTGTGAAAAACTTTCCATTTTGGATGAGAATACTTTTCCGTGGACATCTCAAAATGGATAAGATGAAATTATTTTTCGTTGATAGATAGAGTCAGGTCGTTAAAAGGGAAATAGTAGTAGAACTATAAGTCTAGTTACGGTTATAAACTAGCTTTAACAAATTTGTTTGTGCTAGACTGCTACTCTGCTATTAGTTACCCTTGATATTTCACAAGTACTACTAACTTAGAGTTGGGTTGGACAGATTACGTCATAATTTGGGTTTGGTAGCTTGAACTCTACTTATTTTATTTATTTATAGTCTTTTGCTAATGATACTAATATGATCTGGATCTTTATAGACAAAATCTGTGTTATATAATAACGAAAATCAATATATGTATTGAACAAAATCTGTACATTTAACAATGTCAATCGGGATACAATGAATCTATATAACAATCACGCCAAAAACGTGAAAATATACAACGATCTCAGAATGATTTGTAATTTTCACTATGTTTGCGAAACAGACTAGATTGAAATCATTGTTCATTGTCTTTCCCGATTATTTTGTTTTATACTGATTTAGTTTGTGTTAAATACTGATTTCAGCTTATAATATATGATTGATCTTATAATACTAAATATGCTAATTGTATTTTTATAGTTTATATATAAATTAGTATGGATCAGCATATAGGACTTAGATTTGTGTTAAAATGACAACACCTCTTAAAGTGACACCGTGATACCACATATCCAGCAATATTATAAACGCTACACAGCAATCTATAGATTGCTGTATAGCGTGTTGGATATTGTTGGCCGAGATTTTTACACTTGAGTATTTCTTTTTATTACCACATGCCAGCTTATTATTTGTCCAAGTGTACAAATGATTGACTAGGAATGGTGAATTGGTGGCAGGGGCGGAGGCACGGTGGGGCCAGGGGGGGCCCTGGGCCCCTCATCCATTTGGATATCTACATATAATATATGTATGCAAAAAATTTTGTATGAAAATGCTAGCACAGTTGGATTGGATCTATGGAGTTCGATCCCTTCTTAGAACATTCTATTTTTTTGAGTTGGTTTCTTCTAGTTTGGTTCATTTGTTCTTTATTTATTAATAATATTAGTAATTTTGTATAAATAATTTTAACTTATGATTATAAGTATAATAAATTTGATTTTGATGCTATGCATGTATATTGTGTGTGGCTTTTTCTTGTAATTTTTATTAGTTTTTTCATATTCATTTATATTTTATGGATTCTCTCACATTAGTAACTTTTATTGACTTTCACTAGTGATTTTGTATATATATCACTTTTAATTTATAAAAAAAAATGATTTTTATAATTTAAGAAAATAAATAATTCTTTGATTTCATAAATAATTAATAATATTATATGATTATAAAAATAAATTTAATGTGACGCTCTTTACTATAAAAAATTTATAATAGAAAATACCTTTTGATCTAATGAATATCAAAATATATCATTATAATATTAGTAAAATATGTTATGCTCTACAAAATCTATTCACTAATTAATTTTTCACCATTCGTTTCTCACGCGCGGTTTTGTTATGGCTGATGTTTCCGCGTCGTTAGCACTGAACAAACTAAATAAATTTTAGTAGTAGTTTGGGCCTCCCACCATTAAAGTTCTGGCTCCGCCACTGATTGGTGGTATGGTATTATTTGAAGAGGTACTGTCATTTTAACGTATCCCTATAGCATGTTAGATTTTACCAGTTGATTTTACTAGATTTAGGGGAGAGAATAAAATTCTGTGTCTAATAAGTAATAATAATAGCCTTCCAATTGAATCAACATATTGATTCTCGCTAACATCTGAAAATTAATGACTTCCAACTATGTCGTAGCTCTAGCGACCCAGATTCACCTTTTAGTTAGCATAGAAGGAGATGATTTCATTTTAAAGCGACCACATATATACATTTACTACAATAATTGAGCTTGATATCTGATCCGTTAAATCATAAATGAGCAGCTAATTCATCAGTTTATTCACTATTTCACTAATCAGATTTTCAAAACATAAGTTTAGTCCATGAAATTTTTTTACCAGCCGCCTGGATATTAAATGCACATTAGGAAGACCATCTCGTTTTTAAAAAAACTATGTATTAGTTTATTAAACTACAAATTGCAGTAGTGGCCAAATTGTATCGACTTCAACCAATTTTCTAAACTTAAGTTATTGGCCAACTTGAGACGACCTTGATTTATTACAAGTTGCTGCAGGTAGCAACTGAAATACTGTAAATATATTCATATTTCAATACCAATTAATTACTCCAAGTCGAGTTAGGAATATTTATTTACTGTCTAATTATATTATTTTTTATCTCCTATTGTCTTTCCTATTGTCTTTATAAATATGTTTGACGAAAGAACCAAAACTTATCGATCAATGGAAGGATTATTAAACTGGAAAAAATTGTATGTGACTGAATTAGATTTCCTTTTCCCACGGCCCTTGAATATTAATTTATTTCCCAAAACTCAAAAGCTATTAAACGTAAATAAATTACTACTAGTGGAGTAGTATACTTAGCTAGTGGGTCTCTACGTAAGACTGAAGACTTGATATTTCAACTTCCAAGGGTAAATTTTGCGTGGTTAATTACGGATTAGTCAAGGTTTTAATTAAAGGTTAAGATTGGTTATGTCACAAGTATACGAATACGGTTTAGTAACGTTGGACAGATTATGTCATGATTTGGGTTCAATAGTTTGAACACGACCTATACAACAAGGGTTCCATACCCGTCTTTGACGAAATTCGACTAATCCTACGAGAACCAGCTGTAATCTAAAGATCACCACAGTTCTGTGTTGTCAAATGTGGTACTTGGTTATTTATTTATTTTTTTTTAAATTTATTTGTATAATATGAGAGTCGATAGACTATATAAAGTGGGCATGCGACGCAAGCGCAATGCAAACTCCTTAGCCCTATCCTCTAACGTGAGCGCTGAGTTTACTTATGGCGATCTCTCTGCATCTGCAATTTTCTCTCATCCCAGCGCGGCTGCCGCAGATACGGCCGCTTTCGTCTTCCTACCTCATCCGTTGCTCCGCTGCCGGAGAATCGGATTTCGACGCCAAAGTTTTTCGTCACAATTTTATGAGAAGAAAAGACTACAACCGCACGGGGTTTGGCCATAAGGACCAAAGTCTTAAGCGAATGGGCGACAAGTATGCGAGTAAGCTTTTATTGCATTTTCAAAATCAAGTACTCTTTTACTAATTTGAATTTGATGATCATGTTTTGGGAGGTGATAATTTGATGCAGAAATTGAAGGAGAATGGGAAAGAGTAGAGATGGGGCGATGTGACTTTGAAGCTGGGAGAAGATTACGGGTTCTGCTGGGGCGTTGAGCGCGCTGTCAGAATTGCTTACGAAGCTCGACATCAGTTTCCGGATCGCACAATTTGGCTCACTGATGAAATCATTCACAACCCCACTGTTAATCAGGTTCGCTTCTTAATTAGATATAAATCTCTCTCGACATATATAGATGTGTTTATTAACTAAGCTTGCAATACTTAACAGACGCTGGGGGAGATGGGAGTGAAGATTATCCCAGTGAAGGACGGGAAGAAACAATACCATCTGGTTGCGAAGGGCGACGTGGTGGTGCTGTCTGCGTTCGGAGCTCCGGTGCAGGAGATGATGTTGCTGACTCAGAAGAATGTGGAGATTGTTGATACAACTTGTCCATGGGTTGCCAAGGTTTGGCATAGCGTTGAAAAGCACAAGAAGGGGGAATACACGTCCATAATCCACGGTAAATATGCGCATGAGGAGACTATCGCTACTGCTTCATTTGCAGGCACCTATTTAATCGTCAAGAACATCAAAGAGGTACTCTACCACCTTTTATTTCATCTTCACTACTCAATTTGAATTTATGATAAAAGTGATCTGTGGTTGCAGGCAACATATCTTTGTGATTACATTTTAGGATCCAGCTCCACCAAAGAGGCCTTTCTCGAGGTATACATATAGAGAGAGGAATTTTCTTAGTTCTAGTACTAAGTTGTTGAATATTTGTTGTACAGAAATTCAAATATGCAGTATCAAAGGGGTTTGATCCAGACAAAGATCTGGAGAGAGTTGGTATCGCGAATCAGACTACTATGTTGAAGGGAGAAACAGAGGATATTGGTAACCAATTACTACAATTTCTCTATCTTCTTCCTCTTTTTATGTATGGATGTACTTATACATATCAAACATTTATGCAGGAAAATTAGTGGAGAAGAGCCTGATGCTCAGATACGGTGTGGAAAACATCAACAACCACTTTGTGAGCGCCAGCACTATCTGCGACGCTGCTCAAGTACATTTTTCTTCTCATAAATATAGTACATGGCCAAAAATGATCTAGTATGTGTTTTTTTCTTTATGATAGTTTTTCCATTTATCTTCTATGCTAAATTGTCCCTATATGTTTAGACGAGACAAGATGCAACTCACAAACTGGTGGGCGACGAGGAGGTGGATCTGATGCTGGTGATTGGAGGATGGAACTCCAGCAACACTTCATCCCTTCAAGGGATTGGGGAGGAGCGCGGAGTTCCTTCCTATTGGATTGATTCAGAGAAGAGGATCGGTCCAGGAAACAGAATCACTCACAAGCTAATGGTACTTTTATTATTTCTGCATCTTTTTGTTTTGAAGATTATAGTATAACTGAGTTATGTGATGTGTGTGTAGCATGGGGAGTTGGTGGAGAAGGAGGAGTGGGTGCCAAAGGGTCCGATCACCATTGCTATTACTGCTGGTGCTTCAACTCCGGATAAGGTATTATTCACTCACTAATTAATTACTACGACTACTTATTTTATTGCTATAGATGATGATAAAATGTTTAATTAATTAATTACGATGCAGGATATTGAAGATATTTTAGCCAAGGTGTTTGAGATCAAGCGTGACCAAGAGTCGTATGAAATATAAATATACATACTCATTGAAATTTGGATGCATTACTTGTATTTTCAATGATTATGCTCATGTTTGCTTGCTCCAAATCATATCGTTCAATAATAATCGATATTGAATGATTGAATCCAACAAAAATAAACGCTTCCGACAAAATATAAAGAACTTAATAACCCTCGGTTGCCACGACTTGGCATTTTCTAGGATGACGCCGCATCCGAAGGTCGACGAAGTCTCTTTGTTTCTCAATTATACGAATACGCCAACCATGAGACCCTCCATTTCTGGGAAGTCTAATACCACAAAAAAGCATATATTTGTGCCTCTACACCCCATATAGAGGCGTATCTCGATTCACGACTTTGCCATGACATGACGGAGAAGTATGCCGTTATCCTCAATATGCAAATTTTGGTGAACATCGCCATCGCCGACTGAGTGGATTACGGTAGAAAGTGAGAAAAGTAAAAGTTCAGTTGGTCTAACACGCCAAATGAGATGAAGATACGGAGTACCCTATCAATTTTTATATACTACTCCCTCCGTCCCGGCTAAGATGACACATTACTTAGCCGGCACGGGGTTTTATGAGTTATTGGTTAAAGTGTTTAATTGGAGAGAGAGAAGGTGGGGGTAAGTACTCCGTATTAAAGTAGAGAGATAAAAAAGATGGATATTTTAATAGGAGTGAAAAAAAGTGGTTGAGTGTATTAATTGGAGAGAGAAAGTTACCAAAAAAGAAAATGTGTCATCATAGTTGGGACAAACTAAAAAGGAAAACGTGTCATCTTAAGCGGGACGGGGAGAGTACTAATAAAATAATTTTTATTTACGACCTAAATTTATATTTTATTATAGTACTGTATCATTATTTATATAGTTAATAAGTAATGATAAAATCATATAAGAACAAAATTATATTAAAAATCATAATTTTGATACAAGTAAAATGTTAATCGGGCTAACCCGTTCGAGTTCGGGCCAATCCACCCGGGTTGCGGGGCTATTTGGGTGCAGACCATTTGGGTTATAAATTTTCAACCCTAATCCTAACCCATCGGGCTATTCGGGCCTCAAAATTTTCAAAAATAATCTCTTGTATCAAAATTTTCCTTTATAAAATGATTTTAAATTTTAGATATTTTTATTTCTTAGTTTTAGAATCATATAAAATCTTCAAATTTCATAGTTTTTTTTCAATAATAGCTGGAGACAAGCATTTCATATTAAATCAATCAATTTGAATTAAAACTTGTATCTGTGTCATATTTTGGCCTTGTTCATGATTAATTCTTTACGAAAATAAAAAATCATATCTTACATGAATCATTATTAAAATGATAAATATATTGAGATTTTCTTAATTTTGTCTTGATTGAGTTTGGTGGTTGTAAGACAATAGGGCAGATGATGAAACGATGGAATAATGAGTCAAATTGGAACTTGAAAGTTGATAGTGTGTGATCGAGTGGAAAAGTGTAGAATGAAGAATACTAATGATTATGCCACATGAAATTCAATAATACAACACCCCTAATATTTAATATTTTTAATTAAAAGTTGCAAGGGCCGACCCGCAACCCGTTCAGGCCAACCCGTTTAACCCGTCAACCCATTCGAGCCAACACGTTTAACCCGTTTTGTATTTAGGTTACAAAATTATAGCCCTAACTCACTAATTTTACCGGGCTATTCGGCTGATCCACGGGTTTCGGATTGAATTGACATCCCTAAATACAAAACGGGCTAATTTAAAGTAATGATAACAAAATTAACTTAAAATTTAATTTATTGTTTGGCTTTTTATTTGTGATTTTTACATTAATAAAAGAAGAAGTAAAAAACAAATTTAAGTTATCATCCATCAGAAACTACGAGAATCATAAAAGATGGAAGATAAATATACTTTCTTCCGTTATGTTACGTTTAAGATGTTCACGTTTCCTTTTTAGTTTGTCACAATCAAGATGTCCATTTTCTATTGTGGAAATAAATCACTCTCTCCTTTGTCATCATAAAAATATTCAACTATCTTTTTTCTCTCTACTTATTTTTCCTAACAATTCCTCCTAAAATCTCGTGCCACTCAAGAATGTGAAAATCTTGAGTGGGAGAGTATATGTATGTAGTATGTATTGTTAAATATGCTAACTAATACTCCCTTCATCCCATAATAGATGTCACACTTTCCTTCATAAAAGATATCACATTTCCTTTTATGGAAAAAAAGCTCACTCTCACATTAATATAAATAAACTTTTTTTTCTCTTCACATAACACACAAAACAACATCTATTAAAATCTCGTGTCATTCCCTATGTGTGTCATCTATGGGACGGATGGAGTAATTTTTAGTAAGTTTCCAAATTTCAAGATAATGTATTTTCAACATAAAAAGGAATTTTTTTTATATTTCTATTTGTCAAATAATAATCGATAGTTCCCATCACATCATCATGTCATTTGGTGTGTCTAGGCCACATAATTTTTATATGTGAGTGAGGTGGAGTCAAATATGGATGTCAATTGAAATTTTTATAAATTTATATTTAAAGTACGTCATTTGGTATTTAATATACTCAGTCCGTCCATAATTTAAAGCCACACATTGACTTAGTGCTGATTTTAGGAAATGTGAGTTCAAAAATTTAATGGTATGTATACGCCACTTCTATATATTAATTTTATAATAAAATGTGAGTGTCATGAGTTAGTGTAAAGTGAAGTCCACGGACCAAAAATGAGAAAAAAAAACCAAATGTGAACATTTTTTCATGAACGGATGGAATACTTATCTTCTTTAATTTTATCACCTTGATTTGGATTTTGAAAATTGTTGAAAAAATCTCAAATTTGGTTGTATTCACTATCAAATTTTATTTAGTAAACAATCAATTAATTACTTTTGCCGATATTTAAATTTTTTTTCTGAAAATGTATTTTTGAGTGGATTTAGATTGTTGATAGAAGATTTTGTACAAAAATTTGCATAAAATCAGAATACATTTTAAAAATTTTAAAACAAATTATTAAAAAAAATTAGGGGGTTAAATTTAGATAACTAACAAAAGGAGTATTGCATTATTTTTTGTTCAATACTAACAAGTAAATCATCGTTTCTTCCATAAGTGAAAAAACAACATGTAAATCAGTTGTGTACCGTGGACAAGTCATATGTAATGTCCCAACTGACTATGAGTGTGACTAGAAGAAACGCGAGGATGGCTAACATGCTGCCGACGACATAGACGCTCCTCCATATACTCAACCATGTGATTTTCGAAGTTTGATTATCTTTTGGCAGCGCTGTCCATAGAGTGATTGTAGTCGAAAACGAGTCTCATAAGCGCGATCATGTTGAGGACACCAACCAAAGACGATAGAATCATAGGGATCCATTTGTAGCGGCACTTCAGAAGCATTGGGGCGTCGTAGAGTGCAGTGAAGATGAATCATTGGAACACAGAGTAGTAGTTCGTCAATTGAAACATCTCTTTCTATAGGTGATATGATGAATGTGATCTCTTTCTACTGCGGTTGTTGATCATTGTGCTTCTTCTCTGTCGCGTCAGCTCGACTCTACATCGACGGGATATTAACAAAAACCGAGAAGGAAAAGAGTTAAAGTTGTATTTCAAATATTCGTTTTATTAACAAAGTTAGAAACCGAGAAGGGATATCATTGTTTTGTCTGATTATTTCAAAAAGATTTTTCAGAATGTTGTCCGCTGTTGTTTTTCCAGGTTGGCGACTCTTTTCCCCCTTTTTCAGAATTAGTTAAGAATTTTTATTCAACTTATTTTTTATCGAGGAGGCTAAAAGTTTCTATTACTCCTAGAGTTGTTAACCTAGTCCAACCCATTTCAGCGGTGGTCCTAGGGTTAACCGGATCCAAATTTATGGACAGAAACTCAACCCAACCCACTTCTCCAGTAGATGATAGAAAATCAGGTCCAAAACATAATTGGAATTGGATTTATAATGTTTTCCAAAAAAAAAATCAGCTCTAAATCATAACCTTAACAAAATTGTATAGTGGTGACAATAAAAAAATAGCTAAAATTGGTTAATTATTTTTGGTGCAAATAACCCAAAAAAAAAAAATCGTGAACTTTTGTCAAATTCTGATTCGTCCCACAACTTTAAAAATTGACCGTAAAAATTAAGTTTTTATATAAAAAAAAAAAACTAAGTTCAGAGAGTCTAATTTATGAAATCAAGTGAGCTACAAACACTATAACATTCAATAAATTAAAACAACTATCAAAACACATGCAGACAAAAGGGAGATCAAATCATCAAACACGGTGTTAATAGGATAGAATAGTCGCAATGAGACTGTAATACGACAAGGAATCCGGCAAAGACAACAGCAGCAAGGAAAACTTCCTCTAGGAGCTTCTTCTTCTCCAGCTCCTTATCCTCTTGGTGAAGTGTATGCAATCACATTTAAAGCCTTCACTTTTAACGTCACCTTTAAAGCAGCCATTGCCGCAAAAGATATTTGCAACTCTGGTGTAACCGTGATGAAGCACCCAATGTTCTTCCATTTGCGATTCCGATGACAATGCATTGCTCGAATTCCAGTTGCGGCAATCACACTGATTGCAGTAGTACCTGCAGCATTGAATAGCCTTCTTCTCCTCTTCAGAAAACGGGGGAATGACATTCTTCCCATTCTAAGCATTGACATTCTCGGATGCATTTTTCTTCCCCCACTTTTCCTCCCATGATTTTTGCTGACCCCGCGGTTCCCAGCTGTGATAGTGGGAAATAGTATGTCTTTTGCTTGAGAAGAGCTTAAAGAAGCTTATTCTCCATGGAGCTGATATGGACATTGCACGGCAGTAATGAGAATTGAATATGGACATTGCAGTGACTGTAAAAATTAAGAATTTCAACATTTGTTTCAAATTCTCATAAAACCTAATTTGGTGAAATTATATCTAATGTGACATCCGAAAAATTCTACGAGAATGAAACAAACGTGAATTTAATCATATTTATCAGTAAATAAGTCAATAACGTCATTTATTTGAAATGTGTGTTCATTAAATAAACAACATACAAATAGGAAATCAAATACTTCATCATGGAAATGTTAAGAAAATATTTAATTTCACTATTTTTACAAATAATTTTTAAAATTGTGAGGCAAATTAATATTCGTCGTTTTTTCAGCAATTTGACCTTGCTTTTTGTGTAATAGAATTTAGTTACACATGTGCTTTTGTTACAATTAATATTTTATTTATATTTTATTACTACTTACAAAAACTGTTTGCTCTATCCTGATGATCATACCGCTATACAATTGAAATATGTCATTTTTTCAACATTTTTTCTTACTCTTATTTTACTTTCTCTTACTTTATTCTCTCTACTCTATTCATTTTCTACTATATTCTCTATTATTTTTTCTTTCTCTTACTTTTTCAAACTATTTATATAACACACTAAACATCCATTTCTTTGACTCCGTGCCAAAAAGTTTTGCCTTAACTATAAGGGAACGGAGGGAGTATAATTTAACAACAAAATTATTACATGGGGTATTAGTCATCAATTCTTTGTCATTATGATTCGTTTATTTGTATAACTATTGTACAAATTGTATTAATCTATCAATAACTATTATAGAAATAATTATTTTTCTATATACAAATCATATTACTCAATAATTATTTATTCTTATCTTTCAAAAATATATTCAAATAATAATTTTATTTATATAAATTATACTATATCTATTAAAACAATAATTGTAACATCCCAAAAATGACCCTAAGTGAAAAATAAATTTCTAATAATAATATTAAAAATAAGAGTGAACTACAAAATTGGTCCCTGGACTATGAGGTTATCTCATAAATGGTCCCTGGACTTTAAAAATATCACTAGCAGTCCCTGGACTAAGGGTTAATATCAAAAAACGGTCCGTTTGCACTGTTTTGAGACGAAAATGGCCTTTTGAGGGGTTTTGGGGGGTTTAGGCAATTTGGTCTTTTTATACTTTTAACATTTTAAATCTAATATTATTTCAGTTATATACTAAATCTGATATTATTTCAAAATTATCATTCTTCTTCCCTTTTGTCATCCTTCACTTTGTTTCTTTATTTCAATATTAGATTTAATTTATAAAATTAAATTTTAAATTTTGATTTTTAATCAATAAATTTTTTTAATTAAAACTATCAATTCATGGACACTATAAATATTGATTAAAACTATTAATTTTTGTTATTTAAAATAATATTTAGCTGAATTGAAGAAGTAAAAAAAATAATATTAATCATGATGGAAAAATAAGAGCTATTCTATTTAGCCTCCGTTCGGTTGTTATAATTGCTTGTGATAGAATATTATGAAGTTGACTAAAAATTTTATATAGGAGTATTTTTTTTGAAATTTTCCAGTAACTTTGATTGTTTTCAATTTAATATACGAAAATTATATTAGTCTTACGTTAGATGCATATTTATTTCAGAATAAATCATGTTATATGATCTATTTATGATTAAAGCTATTAAATATTGATTAAAACTAAGGCGTTGTCATATCTTACTGATTAAATATTAGACACTATCAAATATTGATTATGCTATTGATTTTTTTATTTAATAATTTTTATAATTAAAAATTTTTATTGATATTTAAAAACTGAAATTTAAAATTTAATTTTGTAAAATTAAATCTAATAAAGAAACAAAGTGAAAGATGACAAAAGGGAAGAAGCATGATAATTTTGAAATAATATCAAATTTAGTACGTAACTGAAATAATATCAGATTTAAAATGTTAAAAGTGTAAAAAGACCAAATTGCCCAAACCCTCCAAAACCTCTCAAAAGGGCATTTTCGTCTCGAAACAGTGCAAAAGGACCATTTTTATACTAGTCCAGGGACTGCCGGTGATATTTTTAAAGTCCAGGTACCATTTATGAGATAACCTCATAGTCCAGGGACCATTTTTGTAGTTCACTCTAAAAATAATTACTACCTCTATGTCCTAAATGGGGGTTGAGAATGTGTTGCGACATGGGAAATAATATAGATATTAATGTGACATGTCTATTTATTTCTAATGGAAGTACTTAGATATATTTGTTTTTCAATTTTGATAGTGGGCGTGAGATGTAAATAAAATTGGAGAAGTAAGTTTTCAATGCTTTGTCTATGTAGAATAATCTAGAGAATGGTTAAATAAATGTACTAAACTAGATAATGACATTTTTCCACTCTTACCTCAACAAAAATAAATAATGTTGAAAAGAGTTTATATATGTGTACATGTAATATAAAAAGAAAAAAAAATGTTGCTAGAGTTAGCAAAATAAAGAGCCTTCTATTTCTTCATTTCAGGGACTCTCGGTTCATCTTTCTCCCAACATAAGAACATTTTCAAATAATTTGCAGGTCATGTTTCAAAGAGAATTAAATACAAGATTATGTCTTTGGGAGTAAAGTTAAGTAGGGGTGTTACAGTAATTATTATACAAAATCATAATATTAGACTACTACTAATATTTAAATATATAAATTATATTATACCGCTATTCAAATCATATTTCGTTAGTTATCTATTTTTATCATTATTATACTGCTATACAAATCATATTTCGTTAGTTTTTTTATTTTTATCATTATTATACCGCTATACAAATAATACAATTGAACACAAAGTTGTCCTGATAATCAGTTTGATTCTGTTGATGAGTAGTAGTTGGTTTGTGAGGAGTTGAAACAACGCTCTCTTTCTCTTTTTCATCATCCTCCATCTTTTTTCATTCATGATTTCATCATCTTCATCTTCATTGAGAGTTGGAGTTGATCTCCTTTTCATCATCCTCCATCTTTTTTCGTTCATGATTTCATCATCTTCATTTTCATTGAGAGTTGGAGTTGATATCTTAGGCCGTTGAATCAGGCATCAGAATGTTTCAAAAGAGGATATAATCTGCAACAACTTATGAAGTACTTCCTCTCTCCGATTTGGAATTTCGTATTACAAACTCAAATTCAATTATATCTCTAATTTACTACTATTATTTTTAAACCTAGTATTTCTATTTACTCAAATTATTTCATGTTTAGGCCCTTTTGTTTGTGTTATATGTATATGACATTTTTTTCATGGGCTTCGTATGTAATTGATACTTAACCGGTCTTCTTATATTGCTTATAATATCATAATCTTAAATTAAGACCAATCTACACTCTTAGATTTTCAAATGAGTGCAGTGAAGATGACGCATTGGAACACAAAGTAGTAGTTCGCCAATCGAAACATCTCTTTCTATAGGTGATAGATATGATGAATGTGATCTATTTCTACTACGGTTGCTTCCTCCGTATGTCGCATTTGATCATTGTGCTTCTTCTCTGTCGCGTCTGCTCGACTCTAAATCGACGGGATATTAACAAAAATCGAGAAGGGAAAGAGTTAAAAGTAGTATTTTGAATATTCATTTATTAACAAAGTTAGAAACCGAGAAGAGATAACATTGTTTTGTCTGATTATTTTCGAAAGATTTTTCAGAATGTCTGCTATTGTTTTTCTAGGTTGACGACTCTTTTTCCCCTTTTTTGGAATTGGTTATGAATGTTTATTCAATTTATTTTTTATCGAGGAGGCTAAAAGATTCTACTACTCCTAGAGTTGTTAACCCAGTCCAACCCATTTCACCGGTAGTCCTAGGGTTAACCAGGTCCAAATTTATGGACAGAAACCCAACCCAACCCACTTCTGATAGAAAATTAGTTCCAAAATATAATTGGTTTTGGATTTACCGTGTTTTCCAAATTAAAAAAAATCAGCTCCAAAACATAACCTTAACAAAATTGTGTAGTGGTGACTGGTGACACCAAAAAGATAGCTAGAATTGGTTAATTATTTTAGGGGCAAATAACCCCAAAAAAATTTGGTGAATTTTTGTCAAATTATGATTCGTCTCGCAACTTTAAAAATTGACCGTAAAAATTATGAATTTCAACATTTGTTTCAAATTCTCATAAAACCTAATTTGGTGAAATTATATCTAATGTGACATCTGAAAAATTCTACGAGAATGAAACAAACGTGAATTTTATCATATTTATCAATACAATCAGTAAATAAGTCAATAACGTCATTAATTTGTAATATGTGTTCATCAAATAAACAACATACAAATAGGAAATCAGAATACTTCGTCACGGAATAAATAAGAAAATATTTAATTTCACGATTTTTACAATTAATTTTTAAAAATGCGGGGCAAATCAAAATTCGTCACTTTTTCAGCAATTTGACCTTATTTTTTGCGCAATAGAATTTAATATACATGTGCTTTTGTTACTATTAAAAGTTTATTTATATTTTGTTTCTACTTACAAAAACGGTTTGCTCTATCCTTATTTATCGTTATATTTCAGCACCATCTTATTTAATTTTTAGTCCCATCTCCAAAGGAAACAACATTAATTTGATTACACTCATATATCCCCACTCCTAATCATATCATCCAATTTAGTCTACTGCCGATTTAAAAAATAAAACAAATCTTTTCCATTCTTAATAACGGTTTCTAATTGGTAAAACTCAAAAGAAGCAACCCAAGAGTGTGAGTACCTTAACATATTTGCCCATGAAAATTCTAAAATACATTCGGTTTAATAGACAAAATAATAGTGAGATACAATATGAAATAAACTAAATAAAGTTTGTTTACAATTAAAATAGCCATTGGGGTGGGAGTAGAGATGCCCAAGGTTTTCGATTCGGGCGGTTAACCGTAGAACCGTAACCGCCTGTTCCGGTTCCGAACCGTAACCGGCGGTTCCGGTTTCGAATCGGAACCGTGAGATTTAAATCGAACCGAAACCGTCACTTATGGAACCGTGGTTCAGTTTAGGTTCCAAAATTTTGGAACCGAAATCGTGCCGGAACCGCCGGTTCCGGACGGTTCTAGACCCGAACCTCAAAAAATCGCCGGAAAACCGTGAAACCTGGCGGTTTAGAACCGTAAAAAACCGCCAAAAAACCGGCAGTTCCGAACTGTAACCGTAACCGCCGATATTGGAACCAGAACCGTAACCGCAAAACACCCGCGTAACCATAAACACCGTACGGTTCGGAACCGCCGTTTCCGGAACCGTGGACATCTCTAGGTGGGAGTGAGATGGTTAACAATGAGAGATGTCCCAAGATACATTGTCAAATACCTAAACTTTTGAAAAACAATAGACAATCAATCAAAATAATGGTTCGACTATGGAAAATTTACATCCGGGTCCATGTTAACGGGTCGACGAAAGGCCGGTCACCCTCTTCCCCCCTGATCCCCCAATGAATACAGATCGCACTTTTATTATTTTAAATTTACAATTTTCCCTTTAAAACAATGAACTATGCTTTTTCTCTATTTTTATATGTTCAACAATTTTATCTAAAACTTGTGTCATTTAAGAATGTAGTAATTTTGAATAAAATAAAAATAATAATTTTTTATTAAATTTTAAATTACGAAACAAGATAAACTAATATGTGGTTAATCACATTAGGTATCTATGATAAGTGCATGCATCTATATATTTAATTTAGTGAAGCTCTATACTACATTGACTTGAATTTAAATGACAAAAAATGTGGAGCTTAAATATACACGTAAACTACTTTAGAAAGAATCATGTTATATAATTAGGCCGCCCTTATGAAATAAAGAAATTTATTGATCATTCAATTACTTTTACCTGCCAATACAAATAACCAACAATTTTTAAAGTAATATCATTGCGAACTTCATTAGTCCTAAATTATGGTACCCATTACTCACTTTGTTAATCATTTAAAGAAGTAATATCATTGCGAACTTCATTAGTCCTAACTTATGGTACCCATTACTCACTTTCTTAATCATTTAAAGAGTCATTTTATCATTTATTGATAGCACGAGTTTTAATGTAAAGCTGGTAAAATAAAAGAAAAAAATAAAATAAAGTAAAAGAGATGAAAAGAAAAAGTAGTGAAATTAGTATTTGTGAATTGTGAGATCTATTTCCTAAAATGGAAAGTTTCTATTTTTAGGAAACAAAAAAAAGAGGTTCTATTTTTCAGAAACGGATAGATTACTATAAATAGGTCTCGCATTCCACTCGCTTTCACCATTTACTTTTTCTTCACAAAGTCAAATAATATCTAAAACTCATGTTGAGTCAAAAAGACTCCGTCCCAGCTAAGATGACACACTTTCATTTTTGGTTTGTCTCACTCAAGATGACATATTTCTATTTTTGGTAACTTTCCAATTAATACACTCAACCACTTTTTTCTCACTCCAATTAAGTACTCCCTCCGTCCCAGATAATTCAACCCAGTATTCCATTTCGGGTCGTCCCACATAATTTGTCTCATTTCACTTTTACCATTTTTGGTAGTGGACCTCATATTCCACTAACTCATTCCTACTCACGTTTTATTATAAAACTATTATATAAAGGTAGGACCCACATTCCACTAATTTTTTCAACTCACTTTTCATTACAATTCTTAAAACTCGTGCCCGGTCAAAGTGACACGATTTATCCGGGACGGAGGGAGTACCATTCAACTCTCTTTCTCACTCCATTGAATACTTACACTCTTCATTTCTCCAGTTTAACACATTAACCAACAACTCGTAAAATTTCGTGCCGACTAAGAAATGTGTCATCTTAGCCGGATCGGAGGGAGTGATACATATATTTGTTAATAATAATAATAATTCAAGGGATTTTCATTTAATAGTTGTATGCTTAATTAGGGATAAAATTATTTATTACGATTTAAATTTAATTTTAGTAATTTATAGATCCAGTTTAATCTCGAGTGGGATTTAATGAAAGGTAAATGCACCAGTGTATGTGAACCCTTGGCAGCCGCCACCTCGCTAACTAAACCCTAGTCCCGTCCCTCCCTATTTGCTACGCATTAAACTTATTCTTGTAATAAATCACAGAAATTTGTAATTTTTTGGAATGATCACATCCATCACTTTATCAGCAAAATATTTGATATTGTGAAAATTGGTTTTAAAGAAGTGGAAATGTATATCTATTATAAGAAGCTAACTATTTTCCTTAGAGTGATAGTACAAATTTATATGATGGGTGGTGTGTTTAAAATCGTTTGTTTGTGATTACGCAAACTTTATATGACAAAACACTGCCTGAATTCCTGAAATATATTCATAAGAACTTGAACTAGTGATTTTCAACTATAAAAGTTCATCAATTTTGATCCCTTAGTCCTAAGTGGAAAAGTGATTGATCCAACTAGTGATTTTTTGTTGAAAAGACTGTCTACTAATATTTTCCAATGAGATTATAAAAGAAAATATATTGTTTACTTTGATTTGTTGACTAATTTTAAAGTTGTGCAGTTATTTTATTCTTTAAATATTCAGTTTTACATTTGATTAAGTAACATATCAAAATGATTCCCTTATAAATTGCGCATTGGGGCGCAACGTAAACTCACTGAGCAAACTCTTCTCTAACTTGCGCTTGAGTTAACTAGCTTCAACTATATTAATATCATCATGCCGATCTCTCTGCAACTGCAAGCCTCCCTCATCTCAGCTGCAGCGCGCAATGAATTTCCGTTTCCGCAACCGAGGCCATCCTCCCAGCCCCTGACCGGAGAAGGTGCTCCGTCGAAGTCCGCCGAGTTTGATCCCAAAATTTTCCGTCACAACTTCATGAGACGAAATGATTACAACCGCACCGGATATGGGCATAAGGACGAAAGTCTTAAGCGAATGCGCGACCAGTATTCAAGTATGCATTAATTTGTTCACTTCATTTTTCACTAAGATACTAATTTAATTTGCATGTGAATTGGTTACTGCAGATCTGAAATCATGTGGAAAAGTAAAATTTGAAATAGTAAACTTGAATTTGGGATGAATTTCAGGTGATAATTTGATGCAGAAATTGAAGGAGAATGGGAAAGAGTATAGACGGGGCGAGGTGACGTTGAAGCTGGGCGAAGCTTATGGATTCTGCTGGGGAGTTGAGCGCACTGTGAGAATTGCTTATGAAGCTCGACATCAGTTTCCGGATCGCACAATTTGGCTCACTAATGAAATCATTCACAATCCCACTGTTAATCAGGTTTTCTCTTAGTCCTTTAGATCATCTTCATCTAAATCTCTCAACAGATTGATTAAGCTTGCAATCAATGTTGAACAGACGCTAGGAGAGATGGGGGTTAACATTCTCCCTGTGAAGGACGGGAAGAAGCAATTTGATCTGGTGGGGAAGGGCGACGTGGTGGTGCTGCCTGCATTTGGAGCTCCGGTGCAGGAGATGATGCTGCTGACTCAGAAGAATGTAGAGATTGTTGATACAACTTGCCCATGGGTTGCTAAGGTTTGGCATAGCGTTGAAAAGCACAGGAAGGGGGAATACACGTCGATAATCCACGGTAAATATGCGCATGAAGAGACTATCGCTACTGCTTCATTTGCTGGCACCTATCTAATAGTCAAGAACATCAAAGAGGTAATCTACCACCTTTTATTTCATCAACTTTACATATACAATAGGAGTAGTTAATTTCTCTTTTAGTTTGTTGCAGGCAACATATCTCTGTGATTACATTCTAGGTGGGGCACTTGATGGGTCCAGCTCCACCAAAGAGGCCTTTCTCGAGGTTAGGGAGTTGGACTAGTTTACTATGCTATATTAATTACAGTAAGAAAACAAGTTCAGTAGGCCCCTATCAACATTTTTTTTGCATGTACAGAAATTCAAGTTTGCGATATCCAACGGGTTTGATCCAGACAAAGATCTGGAGAGAGTTGGTATCGCGAATCAGACTACTATGTTGAAGGGAGAGACAGAGGATATTGGTAACCAATTGCAACTTCTCTCTTTCTCTTTGTTTTTTAATCTGGATCGGCATATACACACAGTCCATATGAAACATATCTACAGGAAAATTAGTTGAGAGCAGCATGATGCGCAGATACGGTGTGGAAAACATCAGCAACCACTTTATAAGTGCCAAAACTATCTGTGACGCAGCCCAAGTACATTCTTCTTCTCATAATCGCTTATGATAATATTCATCTATGATATATTTAAACATACTGTAAAATACTAATGTTAGGCGCGGCAAGATGCAACTCAGAAACTGGTGGACGACAAGGAGGTAGATCTGATGCTGGTGATAGGAGGATGGAACTCCAGCAACACTGCATCCCTTCAGGTGATTGCAGAGGAGCGCGGAATCCTCTCCTATTGGATTGATTCAGAGAAGAGGATTGGTCCAGGAAACCGAATCACTCACAAGCTAATGGTACTTTTATTTCTACATCTTTTTTTATTTTGAAGACTATAAGAGTATAACTGAGTTAATGTGGTGTGTGTAGCACGGGGAGTTGGTGGAGAAGGAGGAGTGGGTGCCAAAGGGTCCGATCAACATTGCCATTACAGCTGGTGCATCAACTCCGGATAAGGTATTATTCATTCTTAATTTTTATTCACTCACTAATCAGTAGTACTTCTTTTTATTGATGTGGATGATGGTCATGTGTTTAATTACGTGCTAAGCAGGTTATTGAAGATATCATAGCCAAGGTTTTTGAGATCAAGCGTGACCAAGAGTAGTATGCAATATAGTCGACATTACGATGCTTATATATATATATATATATGGATTCTTGCATCAGGATACTTAATAGTATTATAGTATGAGTTTATTATATCTATGCTACCGACTCAGCTCATGACGCATCGCGTTATGCATTTCCATTGAAAAATAAAAACTGAGCTATTGAGCTATACCACAAACAGAACTTAAACTCAACGCAGGTGTACGCGGTAACTATTTAGTGGAGTATAGTGCTAATATATGATCTATGTGGAAACCGCATTAAGTTGATACGCCCAATCCTAATCATATCACTCATTTTAATCTTTTCCGAATAATTGTTTCTTTTGTTCGAAGCAGAACACCATGAATGTCTATAATTTTACCATCTCTGCCCCTAACTATTGAACGGCAAACAATTTGCCTTTCTAACGAGCACAAAAACTTACGTGTGGGTGTAACTTAGTGTTATAGAATCAATATGATCAAGATGATTAGTTTATTGATCAATTTGAATGTCACAACAATCGAAAGAGTAATTAGAAAGTTGATGGACGACAATATCGTCATGTATAACGGCTCGGATATTACCAAGGGACGGACTCACAAACAACTTCAAAAAAATCTGATCAAAGAAATTTGGGAGGGTTTTATTTAATGTTTGATTTTAAGTATTCAATTTTTTCAAATACTTCACTAATTATATTGCAATTTTCATTAATTTTTCAATTTCACTTACTGGAGTTTTAAATTAAAAATCAATATTGAATATACTCCCTCTGTCCCAGATAATTCAGGTCACTTTGACCGGGCAGGGTTTTAAGAATTGTAATGAAAAAATGGAAAGTGGGTTGAAAAAGTTAGTGGAATGTGAATCCTACCTTTATATATTAGTTTTATAATAAAATGTGAGTAGGAATGAGTTAGTGGAATATGAGGTCCACTACCAAAAATGACCAAAAGTGGTAAAAGTGAAGTGGGACAAATTATGTGGGACTGACCGAAATGAAAAAATGAAAAACTGAGACAAATTATCTAGTACGGAGGGAGTAATAAAAATGATTGTTGAAAAATGATAATGAGTCTTTTTTTGGCGCATTGTAAATGCACAATATTCGTGGAATACTATTGTGACAAAACATTAGTTGAGTAAATGTTTGTATTTGTAATTGAAATAAAATATTGAAAATGAAAAAACATTGAGAGAGAGCAGGTCAGACATCCAAGGAAGGAAAAAGGCAGCATATGCTCTCAAGCCTGGCGAAGGCGAAAGCACTTAGGCGGCCACTGCGAATGTTTTGAGAAACAAGCCTTTCATTTTAGCATCATTGCGCTCTAATCTCCAAAACAAACTAACCAAACAATCGGTAAAATAAAAAAGGATTAAATAATTGGGGATAACATTGATTGTAGGCGCATCTGAATGCATAAGCTCAAGGGTAAACAAGCCAATGCCAGAATCTCAGCACCCTGCGATTTTCCTCTCGGCAACGTACAGCGATGAAAACACCATTAAAATACAATGCACCAGCGACTCTAAAACGTTGCCTTTTCATTGGAACAAAAACCGACTTTCAAAGCAAACAAGATAGAAAAAATAAGATCAAATCAAGGCTCAGAATAGTTAGTAATTCGCATCAACAAGCCAATAACGAAGGCTCTCATAGTTTGATGGTATATGTTGCGACATCACCGCCGATTTCCATGAAATCACACAAAAATTACGAATAAAACTATAAATTCTGAGACATTCGAGATCGATACATCAAGGAAATCAGATGCATCACCGGCTAAATAAATTTAACGATGCAAATTTCTGTTAATTGGGTGAGAGAGGGGCGAAGGGAGATGATGATTTTTGTGAATTCGCCTGATTGAGTATTTAAGGCTTGAGGTCAGAAACCCTAAATGTATCTTTTGACATAAATGCCCTTGGATTTATTCATCATGGTATTTGGGCTTAATCGATGCTTCGTCTTCGTCTGACCCGTTTGGAAATCGGGCTTAAAACATGAGTACTATCAAATGATTTTAAGACGACTTCAATGAAATTTAAATTATATTATATGCTAAAATATGGAACTACATAGAGTAAATAAACTTACTTTTGTATATTAAGTGCATAATTCTAAAGTTCAAATGCTAATTGCTACCGAAAATCTTGGGCAAAACAGATGAAGAGGTCAATATAATTTTATATTTATATTCTTAGATTTCATTGGGCCTTTACAAAACGGAGGATATTACTAAGTTTGTTAACGTTTTGAATGCCAATTTTTGGAACCCCAATCTTTTTGTTTGCTTTTCTCGTTTGGCAATAAACTCGGTCATTTGAAAGTTTCGGAAAGTGATAATGAAATGAGGAAAATAACTTTTATATTATTCTTCATGGCACAATGATAAAATGATCTCTCAAAGCACCTCTAATGTAATTTGTCATTTTCTATGAAGTATGAACCTAAAAAGTAAAACTATGGAGTTCACTCTTATAAAGGAAGGTGAAAAACATAAAATTAAGAAGCCCATTTGAGGCTCAAACCCCGTTAAATTTAGTATAAGGTGGAGATGGAGTCTGAAACTCCTAAGAGTACAAATGTAATTATATGATCGAGGCCTTGTTTGGAACTAAGCTTCAACCTGGCATGCTGACGTGGATTTTGGAAATAATTCAAAATATGATACACCAACACATAAAAGAGTAAGGGCGTAGCCGGAACAAATATTAACATGCTCCCATTGATAATGGGCTTTCCTAAGTAGGCTGATAGATTTATACAAGGTTTGGTTCAACCCATGTAAGCTGATTGGGCTTGTATGTATTGTTTGGTTCAGTCATTGTGTGTAGGAAACAAAACCAATTAAGACTAAATTACCCTCTCCACCGTGAACAAGGACATTAGCGGCTTTCAACCCAAATTTAAAAAGAGACCTTCGCCGACGACTGTAGATTTTTACACACGGTGGCGACCAAATTTGACCTTCAACGGTTCACAAAACGGAAATTTTTCAACGGCTTCAGAGGGCAATTTGTTACAATTAGCTTCCTTTCAGCGTAATCGGTGAAAGCCGAAAACCAATACCACTCCTCACTCTGATAGTCTTGACACTCTTGCGCTGATAGGAGTATATGTAAGTTTGAAACCCACCTGTTGTATTCCGGGTGATTGGTATGAGAGCTACCAAACGACGGTTTAGGCATGGTGGAAGGGGTGTTTCATACCAAATAAGGGCTACCAGACGAGCCCAAGTGTAAAATGTTTAGGATCGTGAAGCTATGTAGCAAAGACACTCGTAAAATAAAGTAATATCCGTTCAGAATATTTTCTTAATTAACTGCACGAAACTAAAAAATTTAAAAAAAATTGTCATCCACTTTTTAAAAATAAACTTTAAAACTTTAATTATAGACTTATATTGTCATGCAATAAAAATCGCCGATTCTGAAAATTCTAATTATAGACTTAGATCGTCATGCAATAAAAACCGCTGGTTCAACTGGAACCGGCGGTTCACGATTCAAAAAAGGCTTGAACTTGAACCAGCCCGGCAAGAAATTTGAAGGTTCCGGCTCACGACCTGAAACCGCCGGGTTTTTGCCAGTATCGGCTAACCTGGTTTTTTGTCGATTATTTTTTAAATTTTTTTAAGAAGATTGATTTCTTTAAGTCAACTGGTCATACTAAAAGTTAGAACTTTAGTTTTTTAAAATGTCAACACTTGATGGAAGTGAGTGTATTGGATGATTCTCTTTTATAGCTACACATTTTTTTGATGTGTTGCTCTTTCTCTCGATGTTGGATAAAAATCATTATTTATAACTACATAATATATCTCTATCATTCTTTGTCTACATTAGTACTATATCTTCTATTAGTATAATTCAACAACAAAATCATTACATGGGATATTATTCATTAATTCTTTATCATTATCGATTCGTTTATGTATATAATTATTATACAAAATTACTACATAATAGAGTCATTTTGCAATTTTGGTACGTTCCATAGTAATAGAGTCATTTCATTTTTTTATAAAAGTCTACACATTTTTCCACGCCTCCATTACTCTTTCTTACTTTTTCTCTCTTCATCTCTTTACCTTTTTCATTTTCCACTTTATTCTCCTTTTACTTAACTTACCTAACACATTTTTTCTTAATCTCCGTGCCGAAAATAAACGTCTCCATTACTATAAAACGGAGGGAGTACAAATTATGAGCAACATGCAATATTCAAATTTAATTAAACTATTCTAACTAAATTATTCTAGTTGATGCTAATTTATCTTAGAAAAAACAAAGATAAAATTAGTGAATAATAAAATGTAAAAAACAAAGAAAAGTAGAGGACAAAAGAAACTTTTATATTCCACGTTGAAAAAGATGGTGAATGATCTAAACATGTAATTTAAAAGAAAAATTCTTCAAACATATTTTGTCTCATGTTGAAAGTGAAACATAAAACATACCAGGATGTCTTCGTAAAAGAGAAACAATCAAGAATGATTTCTTAGAATTTATAGGCTATCATGAAGTTATAGTATTTATTTATTTGTGAATATTTATTTTTAAATAAAAATAATAATTATTACGAATAATAAAATATTTTTTAAAATTTTAATTGAACTGCTAATTTAACCGCCCGGTGATTCGGAACCACCGGTTCTGGTTTTGCATTTCGCTGAACGGCTTCGGTTTTGCATTTCGCTGAACCTAAACCGGATCGTGGGAACAGCCGAACCATCCGGCAATTCGGAATCGCCGCATAGGTTCCTGTTACGATGGGAAAAATTAAAAATAAAAAGTGCTAAAAATGAAAAACCATTTCAAATAAATTTTTTTTAGATATCGGAAATATGAAACTTGCATTATGCCATTAACCATTCACATTTTTATGACTACCCTAAAATTTAAGTCAAAGGTATTGGACCTTTCTAAATTTGGATTTAACACAAAATATACTAGCAATGGAATGTTTAATCTCCAGATGTAAAGTTTTGATTTTGGTAATACAATAATTTATGTGAGAAGCTGAATCAGATTAACTGTAGTTAGTAGTACATTTTTAATATAATTAAAATTATAATCTAATTGAAATATTATGAGAATTCAATCAATCAAATTCTAATAAAATTAAAATTATTAATATAATTGAAATATTATTAGAAATCAATCAATCAAAGTGATTGAATTATAATCTAATTGAAATATTATGAGAATTCAATCAATCAAATTCTAATAAAATTAAAATTATTAATATACTTGAAATATTATTAGAAATCAATCAATCAAAGTGAAATTCAATAGGAGTTCATAACTGATGACAACATTTAGCCGGGCATAAGTCACATGTACGAATCGTCTACATCCTATCATGTGGAATCGGCTAATTCGAGATCGTCATATGACTATTTGAAAATTGAAACTTTTGAAATTTATTTTGTATTTGACATACTTTTATAATTTAATAATTTTGTAGCATAACCTAATATATAATTTATGAGTAAAAAGTATTTGAAACGGACCTGTAAATTTGGTACTGATACATTAATATGGTAAGTTTGGTCTATATTTATGCCTCCGTTAGCGAGCTAATTGAGATTGTGCAACTAATTACACTGCAACGGCGTCGTATGGAGAACAGTACACTTGAGCGCGACGACGTCGTAAATATTTATATAACCCCAATAAGCCCTCTCTCTGAGACCTATTTTTTAAGATTTTCTCGCTCCTCTCTTTCACTCTCTTCAAACTTTCCCGGGAAGGAGCCGCCGCCGATCTGATCGCGATCTTTGTTCTACTCAATTTTGTTTCTGGATAGCCGCAGTTAGTTTCTGCGCTACGCAGAGAGAGAATTGATATAATAACAAGTGAATTATGGAGGAGGAAGATTACTATATGAGCGACGACGGCAGCGAAGAGAATGATTGTAGTTATTCTTCCGATCAAGACGCGGAATCGCTCGACGGATTTGAAAACGATGATTCAGATGATCAGTGGGTCGCGCACAAACCCCCTTATTCGAAGGTCTGTGCTGCTTTACGTTTGCTTTTCACAATGCACGTTAAAATAATTTTAATTTTAACTATTGAGTTCGGAATTTGGTTAACTTGTGAGATGGACGATGGGATTTTTGCTTAGTGAATTTGAAGTATAGATTTTGCCATGTACAGAAGCGGAATTTTAATAATTTTGATCCTTTTCCGTGCTTCCCGAGGATAAAAAGCTGATTTTTTAATTAATTTTTTCATTCCATCTTTCTGTTTCTGTTTTGTATTGCAGTTAAATTGTGCTGTTTGAAGTTAAGAAATATATTGGTCGGATTTGTGGTGTGGTAGTATGTTATATGGAATTCTGTTTCATACTTATATGGTTTTGAAGGGTTTTGTGGAATCTAGTCGTCTTTGGTTTCATTGATTAACACGGTTAGCTGTATGAACTTCAAATTATTGCTCTCTGTTGCCTAATTGTTTGTTTGACATGTTCCATTCGCTTATCAAAACCATGACCATGGACATGGATGTTCTCATTTATGTTGATGTTTCTTCTTCTGGGTTTTACTACAACCTGTTGACATCTGCCATAGCGGTTGAAGCGTTTTTGAACTATTCATGCTTTGGTTTATTGATTTAGAATGTTGTCCCTTTGGGCTATTTGCAGGTTATCACAAAAGCGTCACTGTTGGCTGCTCAGGTGTGGAGCTTCATATTTTTGTTAATCCTCTCTTCAGTTAAAATATGCTATGTGTAGCTTATTTTTGGTGATAGGTCTCTTTTGAACTTTTGGATGTGGTTTGAGTAAGAAACCCAAATGACAATGCTGTAACTTAACTGAAGATTAAGAAATTGTTGTCTGTGCAGAGAGAAGATCTGCAGACTGTAATGGACTTGCTATCAGTGAGGGAACACCATGCCAGAACTCTTCTCATTCACTACAGATGGGATGTTGAGAAATTAACGGCAGTTTATGTTGAGAAAGGAAGATCTCACATGTTTTCTGAAGCAGGTGTTTCGATGACTGAGATTGTTGACCTAGATCCTGATGACCCTTTCTCTATAGTGATGTGCAGCATATGTATAGATGATGTGCCAGTGAAAGATATGACCAAAATGGACTGTGGCCATTCCTTCTGCAATAGTTGTAAGCACCTTTTTCTTCATCTGCTTAAAATTCTTTCTAAGCCTATGTTTTGCACTTCGAAAGTTGGGACTTAAGTTCATCAGAGTTTGCTATTTCTTCTGCGGTATCATAAATTTGTACTACCTCATTCTGGATTATTATTCTTTTACCTTTGCATCTTCTGAAAGATATAATTCATACTTTCATTATGTTCATTGGTTTACGTAGTTATGTACTACTATAGATTTTTTGGCCTTGACTGGTTTGGTATTGACTATATTGGTACTTGTATATGGGAAACAATTTCAGGTTGGACAGGGCACTTCGTTGTCAAAATAAATGAGGGTCAAAGCAAGAGGATTAGATGTATGGCCCATAAATGTAACGCTATCTGTGATGAAACTATAATTAGAGATCTAGTTAGTGTACAGCACCCTGATTTGGCAGAGAAGTTTGACCGATTCCTTCTTGAGTCATACATTGAAGACAACAGAATGGTTAAATGGTGTCCCAGTACACCTCATTGTGGGAATGCAATAAGGGTAGAAAATGATGAGTTTTGTGAGGTAGAGTGTTATTGTGGTTTACAGTTTTGTTTTAGTTGCTCATCAGAAGCCCATTCCCCTTGTTCATGCTCTATGTGGGAACTCTGGATAAAGAAATGCCGTGATGAATCTGAGACCGTCAATTGGATTACTGTGCATACGAAGCCTTGTCCGAAGTGTCACAAACCAGTTGAAAAGAATGGTGGTTGCAACCTAGTTAGTTGCATATGTGGGCAAGCTTTTTGGTAAGATATGCTTTTGTGTTGAAATTGTGCTTCTAAAACTCTACTGCCTAAAAGAATGGTTTGTGGCTTGAAGTCGTGTAATGCTCTCTTTGCTTCTGCTTGGGCTTAATTTGGCTGTTTTCTGCAAGAAAAATAAGGTGCAATTTACTAATTGCTTGAGGTGTCACTTATAGTGTTTGCCTGATAGTACTTGAGTGCAAAAGGTATACATTTGATAACAAAAATGAGAATTGTGTTATTAGGATATGTGCAAGCTTATGCCATGGATACTCTCATGTATATAGCCTTGCAGTTTTACAATTTAAATTTCATGTTACCCGATATCTTCTAAACTATTCATTTCCTTCTGTAGTTGGTTGTGCGGCGGAGCTACTGGCCGAGATCACACTTGGTCGCATATTGCTAATCATAGTTGTGGCCGTTACAAAGAAGATGGTGAGAAGAAGGCTGAGCGTGCAAAACGAGACCTATACAGATACATGCATTATCATAATCGTTATAAAGCTCACACAGACTCCTTTAAGCAGGAATCTAAATTGAGGGACAAAATCAAATCAAAGGTTTCACGGTTGGAAGATAAAGACTCAACGTTAAGAGATTTCAGCTGGGTTACTAATGGCATTTACAGACTGTTTAGATCGAGACGAGCTCTTTCTTATTCTTATCCGTTTGCTTTCTACATGTTTGGTAATGAGTTCTTTAACGACGAGATGACAGAAAAGGAGAGGGAATTAAAGCAACATTTATTTGAAGACCAGCAGCAGCAGCTTGAGTCAAATGTTGAGAGGCTATCCAAATTTCTCGAGGAGCCATTTGATGACTATCAAGGGGAAGAAGTCATGCAAATGAGGATGCAAGTTATTAATCTCTCTGTTATCACTGATAACCTCTGCAAAAAAATGTGAGTTAAGTCTTCCAGGAAGGGGCCGAAGGGCCATATAATACCTGAATGATGAAACTTACTCTTGCTCATCATGCAGGTATGAGTGTATTGAGAATGACCTATTGGGTTCACTTCAATATACCATTCACAGTATAGCTCCTTACCAGTCAAAAGGCATAGAGAAGGCAGATGAGCTAACCTTTGGAGGGAACACTCTAGCAGATAGCAATGGTAATTGTCAGGAGGCAGCTGGACAGTCCATTGGTAAAGCGGTTTGAATTTACCTCTGACCTTTTATATTCATGAAGTGAGGAAATGATATTGATATTAATGTTATACTGCAATTTGTCTGGTAATGGTTGACCATTTTGCTTTAGATCTTCACCTGATCTGTTTGTTACCATTGCATGGACTTGTAGCTAAGCTTATTAGCCATGTGGTCAATAATGTGATAAGTTCCTTTTGTTGGACCACTGTCATCATATGAGAGTAGCAATGTAAATACTTGCAACTAAGGAAGTAGTGTGCTAGGGATCTGAAGCTTGGATTTCATTCTTGATAAGTCTATGACTTATGAGAATTAGTGTGCTAGGGATCTGAAACTTGGGTTTCATTCTTGATAAGATAAGTCATGGCTTTATGAGAATTAATTAAAGACCAATGAATTTATAGCCTAAATACTTTTAAGTTTTTGTTTTTACTTCTGATTCCTAAATCTGTTCATTAATTCTAGCAATGAATGTGACTGTGTGAAGATCAAAAATTACATAAGAACATCTTTCGTTATATCAAGTACCATGTCAATTTTTGATATGTAGGTCTATTCTATTTTTTGATCTGTGTTACAAGCCCAATTTGGATTTGAAAACTCTATATCTATTGTGTCGCTCCCGGTGTGTTTAAAGCCTTCATCATGTTGAACTATCTTTCGCATGTCCATTTCTTCGTCCGAAGCTTACCACATCTCTTGGTGAGTTTTTCCAAAATGAACCAGTTACTGCATTCTGTTGACACTCTGTCATACATTATGTAGGGGACTCAGTAGAAGTTGGCCAGCCTGGGACTTCAAGCAAGTGCTCTCAGCTGACACGGAAGCGCCCTAGAAAAGAAAGAAACACTGGTAGCATCATTGATCTCAACAAGCCTGCAGAAGCTCATCCAGTAAATGCTTACAATTATGAATAAAACTGTGCATGGAGAGATCATATGAAAACATAGTATTTTGAGAGACGATTTACTTGGGAGATTTTAACTGCCCTTTTTGCCCGGTTAGCGTATATAGTTCCCCGACCATCCTTAGATATAGTACGGAAGTAAAGTAGCTTAACTATGTACAGGTTTTTTGGGATGGTATTCTAATGTATAGGGAAGTGTTGGATGGTATTTTTGGTTGTGGTGCTAAAATTTATTAATAAGAGGGGGGCAAATTTTATGCAAATTGCAACGTATACTTGTTGCTTTTTCTAGTGAACCGGCTTCTTTTGAGTTGGTATGAGCTGGGTTAGCTCTGCTGCTTAAATGAAGTCTTAAAATTGTTTATAAAATACAGTGAAATATTAATATTACTATCATATACTCCAAATTTATCTTAAAGCAAAATGATAGGTCATAATCCATATAACATAGGTGATGGTGGAAGGTAATGTTTTTGTAATGTGAGATTGCGGTGAAAGAATGAGTTGTGACAGTGTTTCCTTCCGTCGTTCGTTCTTTGTAGAAGACTGACTACCTCCTCCGTCTTAACCATGAAATATGACCTTAAAAACAGTGGCTGCACGCGTTGTTTGTCCCCAAGATGAAGTTGAAGGCATGTGATCCACGCAAATGGTACGCACTGAAGCATCAAGGGGCGCGGCTGCACCTTCGCCCGTGCTCATATGACTATATGTGTACATTCTTGCAACTACAATGTGACCGAATGCTGATTATTTATTCGGTGTTAGGACTAGTGTAGGTTCGCCTCTACATGCCTAAAAGGATGCACCAAGAGCTAGATATGGCTGAAGAAGAGTACATCCAAAAACTGGCTGATATGTTTGTGACCAATTCAATTAGGTGGTGTTCGGTTGTCAAGATAAAATAAAAACAAGATATAATCTAGGATTGAGTTGTGAGATTATTTTAGTCATAGAGGGTTAGCTATGACTAATTATCTCATGATTATCCATCTTGGATTGAGTTGAGTGACTAAATCTCATAAACCAAACACACTACTAATTTAATCCGGGATACAATCTTGCAAACCGAACACTCCCTAAAGGATTGGGAGTACGTGCCACCTTGTCATGCATTATGTCCAAATTTGTAACTAAGGTTTAAAATTGGTCACAAACATATTAGAAATTGGTCACTCACCCCTTCATAAGACGGAGATGGTTATCCACACTTATATAGATGAGATAGTATTATCATCAAGTCAATGTGAGATCAGATTTAAGAGATTTTAACACGCTCCCACACACGTGGGTGGACAAGACGAGAAGATCCATCATCGATATGGGCTGGAATTAACATCGGACTTCCACTTGTGAGGTAGGAAAGAAAGAAAATGTATCATTAACTTGGGTCCACTCTGTTGTGGTTGTGCCGCCGATCTCACACACTCACGGATGTTGAACAAGAAAACTAAAACACACAATGGCTTACGTGGTTCGGCAATGAATTTGCCTACATCCACGGAGAAGGTATATCGGAGTTTATTGATCTAGCTCACAAACAAGACTCTCACACTCTACAATTGAAACGCCTATGGCTAATCACAAGTTAGGCTCCTCTATCAAATGTGTGTGTATTTGTGTGCTCTCTGTTTTTCTACAATTAAGCATCTAGCTTATATATGTGTGTGGGATTACAAGAGTGTGAAAACTAACTAACTTCTTGAAACCAAAAATTAGTTATAACCGCTTAGACACCAACGACTACTTCCAACACTTCAATTCTTGATCTCACTCGAGCCCCAAATGGCTCTCACTGATTAAGCCCGATGCTCTACTGAGTTTGTAGGAGCAGAACTCACAAATCTCCACCTTGATCCTGCAAACCAGACCAACATCTAACTCCCTTCTCACCGCAACCCAGAACCTCAACATTCCACAATCTCTACCAATTCCAAGCAGTGCTTGAACTTTGAAACTGACAAAGACTTTGTCAACATATCAGAAGCATTGTCTTCAGTTGGAACTTTCACTACCTTAATCCTCCCATTCTGGGCTTCATCTCTGATAAAAGGCCTCCTCACATCAATATGTTTGCTCCTCACTCATGGAACATCTGATGCTTTGCCAAACATATTGCTGAGTTACTGTCACAATTGATCCTCACTCCATCTTGATGAATGCCAAAATCTTGGAGAATTCCTTGTAGCCATTTCCCTTCCTTTGCAGCCTCAGTCAGAGATATATACTCAGTCTCGGTTGCAGATAGAGCAACCACAGGCTGTAAGTTTGACTTTCAACTAATTGTTGTGCCATATAGAGTGAAGACATAACCACTCTGAGACTTTCTATTATCCAAATTCGCTGCATAGTCTGAATCACAAAAGCCTTAAGAATTTCACTACCTTCTGACCAAGCTCCATCCCCAAACTTCAGACCAACATTCATTGAATCCTTTAGATATTTTAAAATCCACTTCAAAGCATTCCAATGCTCTCTGCCGGGATCAGCCATATATCTACTTGCCACACTGATAGCATGAGAAACATCAGGCCTTGTGCATATCATCAAGTACATTACATTGCACACTATATTGGCATATGGTATCAATGCCATCTGTTACTTAGGCATCTGATCTTTGCTAAGTCTAAAATGGCTTGCCAAAGGAACAGAAACTGACTTAGCATCCTTCATCTGAAATTTCTCTATCACCTTCCTGATATAATCTGCTTGGAACAATTTCAGCCTCCTTTTCTTTCTATCTCTGAAAATGTCCATGCCAAGGATTCTCTTAGCCTCCCCCAGATCCTTCATATCAAACTTGAGCCTGAGATCCTCCTTAACTGATTGTAACTCTCTCTTGTCTGAACCTGCCAGCAAGATATCATCCACATACAAAAGCAGACAAGCAACAATCTTTCCATCTCTTCTTCTGAGATAGACACATCTATCAAAATCAGATCTCTCAAAATCCATTGTCATCATATGTTCATGGAACTTCTTATTCCACTGCCTACTACTTTGCTTGAGACCATATAGACTCTTCTTCAACATGCAAACCTTCTTCTCTTCTCCAGGCTTCTCAAAACCCTTAGGCTAAACCATGTATATTGTTTCCTCTAGGTCCCCATGCAAGAATGCAGTCTTGACATCGAGTTGGTGCAGCTCCCAATTAAAATGAGCAGTAAGGGCCAGCAGAATTCTAATGGAAGTGTGCTTCACCACTGGAGAGAAACACTTCAGTGTAGTCGATTCCCTCCACTTGTGTGAAGCCTCTAGCCACCAATCTAGCCTTGAAACGTATGCTTTCAGTCTCTCCCACTTCTATCTTTTCCTTGAAGGTCCACTTATAACCGATTAACTTTTGAGTCCCTGGATTCTTGACCAAAATCCAAGTTCCATTTTTCAAAAGGGAATCTATCTCTTCTTTCATTGTCTTCCACCATTTCTGACTCTCCTTGCATTTTATAGCCTCTTCATATGTGGATGGCTCTGCATACAATAACACCTCAGCTACACATAAAGCAAAAAAACTTATGTCATAGTCAGAGAATCTATCTGGAAGCCTAATGTTTCTCCTTGGATTCCTCATTGGCTCCTGGCCCACAGCTGCAGGCTGATCATCCCTACTCTGAGGTTGCTGATTTCCAGAAGCTCCACCTTCATCCAGATCTTCCATTATGTCATCATACTCCACATCATCAGATCTGGTAGAGCTCTCTCCAACCTCAAAGTTTTGCAGATTACCATCATTAGTAGCCTCAACAGTTTGTGTGGCCTTGAATGGCATTTCAAAGGTTACATCCCTGCTCACTATGATTCTCTGACCCTCTTTATCCAAATTCCACAACCTGTAGGCTTTCACATTCTCTTGAAACCCCAACAACACACACTTCTTGGCTCTGGGCTCTAGTTTATTCTGCTTTATGTGTGCATAGGTCGCACATCCAAAACTTCTCAGACCAGAGTAGTCACCCAACTTCCCAAACCATCTCTGATCTGGAGTTTCATTATCAATGGCAGATGATGGGCATTTATTGATGAGTACTGCGGCAATAGCAATGGCTTCAGCCCAAAAACTCTTAGGCAATCCAGAGGAGAACAACATGCATCTAACTCTTTCCAACAATGTCTTATTCATCCTCTCAGCAACCCCATTATGTTGTGGATATCTAGGGGCTGTCTTGTGCCTTTTGATCCCCTTCACCTTGCAAAACTCTTCAAATTCGGCTATCAGAAATTCCATCCCATTGTCTGTTCTCAGACACTTCAAAATGCTTCCTCTTTCATTCTCATATCTGATGTGCCACTCTTTGAACTTTGCAAAGGCCCTGAGATTTTTCCTTCAAGATGTAGATCCACACTCTTCTGGAATAATCATCAATAATGGAGATGAAGTATTTACCCCCACCCATAGACTCTGTTTGTATAGGACTCCAGAGATCACTATGAGCATACATGAATGGTGCAGTGGAGTTGTGCTTGCCAGTAGCAAAGGGCAATTTCTTAGCTTTACCCAGAATGCATGGCTCACACTTCCCAGGGCTCTCTGATGTGTCAAGCTTGATAGCTCTGATACCATATTAGAAATTGACAACTCGCCCCCTTAAAAGGCTTCATAAGAAAGAGAGTTATCCATATTATATAGAAGAGATAAGATCATCACCAAGTGATTGTGGGCAAGATTCAGGAGATTTTAACATACATTTGGTCAAAAAAAATTATTCCAACACTATAAATTTGTTAATTTTATTGTCCAATATATTATGTTTTGGTCCATGTTTAACGGTTTCATTAAAATTTAACGATCAACTGCATTTTAAAGTCTAAAATTGATATGTACATTTGCATAAATAACTTGTTTGGTCCTACACATTTTAAGTGTAACTTTTACTGATAGACAATATGTATGGATCCAAATTTACATTAATCAACTAAGTCAAAACTTAGTTAGTCGTAAAGCTTTGACAATACCATTAAATATGAACCAAAACAAAATATTTGAGGCCAAAATCTAACAAGCTTAATGTCCAATTGCAATAAATGCAAGAGATTAATTTTGAACTTTAGTCTATTATATATAGAAATATTGGGTATTTTAATTAGGGCTCGTCTGGTTGGCCTACAAATATTAACACAAATCCATTGATAATGGGTTTTCATAAATAGGCTGTTAGACTTATCCAGAGTTTGGTTCAGCCCATGTATGTTGATTGGGCTTTTGTGTATTGTTTGGTTGAATCAAGGTGTGTAGGAAACAAATTATTATGGGTCTAAATTACCCTCCCCACCGTGAAGGATGAAATTGGCAGCTTCCAAACTGAATTTGGTACCAAATTAGGCGCTAACTTGCTCCTGATTCCCGCCAAAGCTCTCCAAAACCTCATTATTTAGCATAACTAGGTTACTTAACTAAGAGGATGTTATTCCACTTCATTGTAGTGAGAACACCTCGACGAGCATTAGCAGCATCAACACCTCGACTTCTCGGACACTTTGAAATAAACGACAAGGCTCATCCCTTCCCCATCAGTATCTCCAAGATTCTTGCATTCTTGCAGCTGAGACCAAATAACATAGTACTTTTTAGCTACTTAAAAACACAAATGTAATACCTGTATGTTTACAATCAGTAGTGAAGGAAATTCATGGTGTGATTTAGCATTAGGGAGTTCAATGTGATCAGCTATATGATGTATTTTCTGAGGGCAGGCGAATAAATCAACACCAATAGGTATATAAGGGCTATAGTCAGCAGCAAGATACTTCTTTTTATCTCTGCATCAGAAAGATTACGATGAAAAAAAGCAGAACAAATAAGTAGAGGTGATGATGCATGTAGTGACCAGGAAGCATGCCTTCCTAATTTTCGCCCCGTAGTTTGAATGCAGAAGGCGAGACCTTACACCAACTGCCTCGGGATGGCTTATCTCTCACTGACTTAGGTATGAGGAACCCTCCTCTTGGGTTGTATAAATATTTTTCTGATGAACCTATGAGAAATACTCGTATCGTTAACATCTGCTCGAGTATAGTTGATATGATAGTTAAGGCTAAGATCAAAATTTTTCTACTCACATAAACCAGATGGAGCATCTCCATCATCAGATTTCCTTCTTACAACAATCACAATGACTGCTGATTTCTTACAGAAACCTCGATCATGACTACCGCAGCCTCCATCTCCTTTCTCTTTCTCTTCCGGGGGATCTTCCATCCTGAAATGGAAAGTCGGGAACTTTAAATCAAAGGGGCAATGCAATGCATTCAACGGCAGTATCGTTGCACTTCAACAACCAAATAAACATAGGTATATCAGCAACAAACAAGCATGAAACCTAATTTGCTTGGAATTTTTTGTGGCAGCCTTAAATCAATTATTCATAATGTCCAAGCATGTGCTATATAGCTAATTATGCCCACACAGCAGATTGCAGGTCTTACACATGCGAGCAGAATTTTATTCAAAACAATCCCAATTTGCAGCAATCAATACACAAGGGAACGTCTACTCCACACATATCACGAGTACACAGAACTGCCCCATCCTACGGAGCTTCCAAAAACTGAAATTCGCCATTGCAGACTGTCAAGCTATAGACGCGGAGAGTAAATTGTTCTAGTCGTTCCTAATTTGCACAAATCCATGATGGCAGCAACATCACAACCACAATTTGAGTGCTCAAACAATGCAACTCGGACTTGCACAATGTAATCTATACACCAAGTCTCAAAATTGTTCAATTTTAGTCCAATTTCATACATCAACAACTGAATCTGATTCATAGAACCCAGATCGAACCAAGAAAATCGATATTTCGACATACCCGGATGAAGGTAGAGCGATTACACCGGATTTGAGAAGAGACGGTCACCGGACCAGAGTGTCGGCCGACACCGGAATTGGGTAAAGGCCTTCGCCGACCAGGGAACCGTTGCAATTTCAGAGGATAATTTGGTAAAATTGGCCTCCCGAGCTCCGTTATCGGCCGAATGAGGAAAACAATACCACTCCCTCCGCTGATTCGATTAGCACACTTCCACTGATAGTAGTATGTAGACGCTTGAAACCCGGTTGGATTATCACGGGTCGGCCGATTGGGCGGAGCGCTACCAAACGGGAGAATAGCCCGATGGAAGAGGTGTTTCACGGCTATTTAGGGCTACCACCCGCGCCCTTAGCATGAAAGATATGGCCTATTTCTTCAAATGAATTGTCAAACTTGAATGTAGAAAATATATAATAATCCAAAAAAAGAAAAAACCATATAATCTGTATTTCAATATTTAAAACCCTAAATTGGTGCAGTGCAATAATTTTGAAAGTAAGACAAGATCTAAGGCAGTCTGCGGCCTCAAATATCTTGCAACTCTTAATCTCATTTTTAACCACAATTTCCCGGATTATGGCAGCACTTGCTTTGGCGCTTTCCCTGAACTGATTTTCCTGCTTTTCTCCAACTCAAAACCTTCCTTCCCTCACCGCCCCCAAACCTAAAAAAATTGACACTCAGAATTTCAAGAAAAAAATCAATCTTTGCAGCTAACGATGGACGAAGACAGAATAGTGCTCGTTTTGGCGAAGACCTCAGACTTAAGGGCCAAGATTGTCAGCTGCATTCAGAATACAGCTTCTAATGCAGACAGAGAAAGTGGAGAGAGTGTGTCCAAGGAATCTGAAGCCAACCCAAATGCAGAAAATAGAGAAAACGATGCTGAGGAGGAAGCTGAGGAGAGTCTCCTCGGTATCAAAGATGCTCTTGAATCCCTTGAGGCACAGCTGTCTTCTTTGCAGGTTTTATTTTTGTAGCATTTTTCATAATTTTAGGTTTTTGTGTGTTCATTTGGGGGTTTTCTTTAAATGCGGATTCTTGGAAGCTTTGAGATGGTTTTTGTTTCTTGAATCAATTTAGAAACTTGGCTTTTCTAGGTATTTGCGAATGGTTAGAGTAATTTGTGATTCTTGGAATGGCTAATTAGTAATTATAGTTCAAGAACTAGTTTTAAGGGTGTTTAGATGGCTCCTCATCCGGAAGTTTTGAGATTGTTTGGACATTCTGTGATTTTACAAGTTTCTGGTTTATGAGGGTTTTTGATGTTTTCATGAATTGGGTGTATTTTTTGGTGGAAGTGTATAATGCATCCATTGGATTCTCAAATAGTATGTTTTAAGTCTTTGAAATGAAGGTGCTTTATGCCTGTTGAGTGATGCTGATTCTAAATTGTATTGACTACTTAGTACTTGGTGATTTTAGATGTAAATTCAGCCTATTCAATCATTTGTGCCTACCATGAATGTCTTCCATTTAGATTTACCTGGATGTTATGCTACGGTCTGGCTTGTTTTTGATAACCATGGATGTGCATTATTCAGATTCTCTGCTTGAAGATATGAGAGGTTTTTTAACTGTTTATTATTAGCTTTCATGTATCCTTCATCACATGAAAAGTTTAGAAACATGTAAGTTATAGTATCTCATAAAAGGTGCTGCAATCGTTAACTGGTATTCGGTAGAAGTTGGGAGGATACTCACATCGCATATATGAGAGGACCGTGGTACTGAGGTAGGGATAACGGCTAAAATAAACCAAACTGTGGAAACATAAAAATTTGAAAACTAAAACCTTTTTGCAATCAAGCTGAACCAAGATTTTTGTATTTGATTTCTTTGGTTTATTGGTTCATCAAGAGCAATAAAGATCCTCAAATGAAAACCACAGGAAGAAAAACATGGGATCTCGCTCGGTGACTAGCTTTCAGAGATTGCGATTGAGAAACAATAGACAAATTTCATGATGGAAGTGACAAATGTCAATAAGTGAAACTGATTACTAGGTCGATGACTGGTGAGAGGCATTAAACTGATGCAATCACATTATGTAGATTTAACCGTACTCAACTAATGCATTGGTTTGGTTTTCCTGTTTCGATTTTCCTTGATTGCCTCTATATTCCGCCAAGGAAAATCTATTGTGTGTGTTTGTGTGTTATGTTTGAAATGACCCAATCCAGTCCATATCTTCGCATTGGAGTTGTGGCTTAAAATTTCCTTCGACACATGTTAATTAGTAGTTATAGATGTTTGCTCATCAGTTTTCTGGAACTTGATCTCTTTAACTATGGGTTCATATTTCTCTAATCTTGGATCCGTTTCTTCTTTCCTTCTCAGGTGCTGCAGCAGCAACAATGGTACGATAAAGAAGCAGCTTTAGCTGAAATCGGATACTGCCAGCAGAAGTTGCTCAAAGAGCTGAAGGAATACCAAGGCAAGGACTTGGAAGTCATACACGAGGCCGTGGCTTTTGCCAGCGAAACAGAAGACAACAATGATCTCCTTCTTCCTCCATATCCAAGCCGGCCTTCTCAATCCATCGTTTCCAAAAACGGCTACCTCTCTACTTTCACCTCATCTCGGAGATCCTCTCAAAACGGGTTCGCAAGCGGTGGCGCAAAACACCACCACAACATCCCCAACAATGTCGACAAACCAGAGGCCGGGGGAGCATTTAAGTCAGTCAGAGCCTTGCTAGGCACAGCAGCCAAGACGGCCATGACCGTAGTCGGGGTGATCACCATCTTGAGCTTGGCGGGATTCGAGGCGCGACTGGGGAAACGGGATAACCAGTTCAAGTTCTCGGATCTGTTTCAGCAGCGGCGGGATGAGGAGAAGGGGAGTGGCGCGGAGTGCCCGCCGGGGAAGGTCCCCGTCGTCGAAAATGGGGAGACGAGGTGCGTTGTGAAAGAGAGAGTTGAAGTTCCATTTGAATCTGTTGTTTCTGCTCCAGATGTCAGTTATGGATGTGGTTGAATTCTTGATTTTTAGTTAATCATTTTGTCTTGAATTCTTCTTTGTATATCCTAATCTCTGTTTTTGTCTCTCTATGTCGTTGAGATTGACTATCTTAAATTTATTTTGCAATTTAGCCCTTTGCTTTCTTTCATGTACTATCAGTTTTTTTTTTTCAATTTTGTGTACAAAATTAGTTTTTCATGAATATTCTTGGACAAGAAGAAATTTGAGATCCACCTCAAAAGTGATACCTTTATTACAATGATCATTGTAGTACTATAATAATATTACAAAAATCCGGTCAAAAGCAGCCGCCGTCGCCATTTGAAGCTGCGGAAAACCACGTTCCGCTCCTTGTTTTGCTAAATCGAATTAGATTTTGTTCTATATGACTCTACACATATCTCAAGAGTCAACATTTTCCCACTATTTATAGTATCAAGCTAATCAATTTTTACCACATTCACAAATCTAACAATTTGAACAATGAGTGCTGCAAATCAAAATGGTTAGTACATTAATCCCTTTCCATTTATTTACTCTTTTTCTTTAAAACAGTTTCCTTATTAATTTGCTTATATTTATTATTTTATTACTATATGAAGATGTAGTGATTATGTTTACCGAAGAAGAAGAAGGTCTAGTGGTGAAGTCATGGAACTTGATGAAGAAGGATGCTGCCGAATGGGGTCTCAAGTTTTTTCTCAAGTAATAAACCAAACCTATTCAAAATAACTCATTTTAATATTTTAATTAATTTCTGATTCAATTAATTATATTAATTTGAATCAGGATATTTGAGATAGCCCCATCAGCTCAAAAAATATTCCCATTTCTGCGAGATTCAAATGTTCCGCTGGAGCAGAATCCTAAGCTTAAGCCTCATGCCAAATCTGTATTTGTCATGGTTAGTTTCAATTTTTTAATTAGTTGCTGCAAAATTTGTAGTAATTATTTGATGAAAATAAATTTATGATATTTTGGCAGACATGTGAAGCTGCACTACAACTTAGGAAAGCAGGAAAAGTTGTGATAAGAGAATCCACCCTAACAAAATTAGGGACTGTCCACTCCAAATACGGCGTCGTTGATGAACATTTTGAGGTATTTTTTTTTTTTTACATTTTCAAGAATTTATACTAGTATTCAAATTGACTCGATTTGATAATTTTGAAAATAAATAAATTAAAAAACAGGTGACGAAATATGCATTGTTGGAGACTATAAAAGAGGCAGTGGGAGAAATTTGGTCACCAGAAATGAAGAAGGCATGGAGTGTGGCATATGATCATTTGGTTGCTGCCATCAAGTCTCATATGAATCCACAATCATGAATTCACTTCATAAATCAATTATTTCAATAACACATTTGGTTTAATTTTGTCTGTTATGGTTGTATTGTGCAAAATTAATTACTATGTCAATTTTCGATTGCGTTGTTATTTGTTGAATAAAATGTGTTATTTGAGTTTTAAGAAAATGTATTTTTTGTTCGAAGCTTAGTTAATATGGAAATGGTGTTGATTTGTACCATGGCTGACTAAAGTTATGGATTTCAGTGTAGCATGCGGCTTGCAATCCGTGGGTTGACATTAATAACCTGCTAAATTTAGAGGGTTTAGATTAGAAATTTCTATTCCGACAAAATTACAACTCGATTAGCCCGCAACCTGAGTAGGCTAACTCGGAATCCAGTGGGTTGGACCTAGGTGCAACTATTGTCTATTTGTTCATCTGTTTAACACCTAATTCGATGATTCATTGATAATTTTTTGAATATAAATAACTAAATAAAAGATAAACTTTCAATTTTATGTTAATTATGTTAGTTTTTTTATTGATTTAATAAGATAATTAAATTAGAAAATTTAAATTCACTATAAGAAATATTTTAGTTTCTAAAATATACTTTAAAATTTCTTAAAATATGTACTTCATATATATTTTTTATACAAATCTTAAATTAGTATTTTATCATATTGGAGTTAAAGCACATATCTCAAAAGTATCATTATTAAATATTTTACAATCCTATTAATTATCATCATTATATATGTATTGAATTGATCGCGTGTTAATTTTATTATAGCAACCCGATTAGTCCGAACTCGAATATTCTAAACCTGAGTAAGGTTGGCCGAAACCTACTAGGTTGACCCAATTGACATTTCTAACTAAAATAGAAGATTATATACATGGAAATAATATATGGTATCATCATATTGGAGTTAGGGCGACATTGTTTCACTATATATAGAAATAGATGGTACAAATTGCTATCGACCACTCTTTAGATCCCAATGAACGAGATATACTATTGAAGAAAGCCCAAAATAGAAGGATATGAAATGCAAGTAGGTCATATAATAAAATTAGGCATGAATGATTCCCTACTTTGCAAAGGTTTAGGATCACAAATTCATGCACTGCTTTAATTTGCACGGTCATATGATTATGATTGTATGACATTCTTCAAAACAATGCATATGCTATTACTATTAGTATAATGGATTCACCTGCCACCCAAGTGATCCACTTATGTTCAGGAGATTTGACGTATTATCATGAACATGGATGCATTAATGTGTAACTAACTCTTACCGTATAACTAAGAACTAATAATTGAAATACTAGTAGATTGATGGACGGGGTTGAAGAATATGAGTAGTTAATTACTAGAACTCCCTCCGTCACACTTTAGGAGTTCCAATCACTTTTCTGCACCTATTTTATAAAAATGATAATAAATAATTAAAGTGAAGAAATAGTAAAGTAAGAGAGAAAATAATGTAGACAATACTCTTCTCAATGTTATTTTTCTCTTACTTTACTATTTCTCCACTTTAATTATTTATTATCATTTTTATAAAACATGTGTAGAATAGTGACCGAGACTCTTTAAGTGAGACGGAAGGAGTATTATTTTGAGCTTCTACAATTTTAAAACGGTCGAGATTTTAAGAATCAAAGACCGTATACATGTAACGAATATTTGTTAACATTGCGACGAAAAATCATCTTGACTATAATGAAAAATTATGAAGAAAATGCATATCCAATGTAGATATGTTCAGGTTCTATAAAATAGGATTAATGACCGTTAAAATTCTAATATCTTGTCCCACATCGACTTGGTGATGATCCTATCTCTTCTATATAAGGATGGATAACCCCCTCTCTTATGAGGCCTTTTAAAGAGTGAGTGACACAATTTTTAATAATGACTCAGATTTTAGGAATAAAAGACACACTATATATGCGTGTGATGAATATTTATAAACAATGTATAAAAAAGTTGTAAACATTGTAATGAAAACTCATTTAGACAATGATGAGAAAATCATGTATATTATGAAGGATAACAAAAAATAATGGTAATTATGTTAACTAAATCAAAGTGGACGAAAAAAATAGGTAATGCCATTACCTTTATGCTTTAAATTTAATTACTACTATTATTCATTGCCACATATCAACTCTATGTCCGTTAGATGAGATCTTTAAATTCAATTATTATTAATAGTAATTATTTGTTATTCATTAAGATTGAGATTTAGGAATTCAATTGTAATTAATAATTCGGTATGCATTAATAGCTATTTGTTAGTATTATGTAATATTCTTTTAAAAATGTTATTGGAAGTATGGATTTACATAAGAATTTGAATACAAATTAATTCATAGACTAACATATAGTAGTAGTATGTCCACAACAAGACTTCACTTTGTACGCAGAATAGCAAGTCCACAAAGCGATATTAACTACTCCAGAATAGTTCTAAGTACAGATTGATATCTTATACTCTCCATAATACTCCATCCGTCCCACATTTGGAGTCACCTATTATTATGACTCGAATTTTAAGAAAGAGTTGAAGTGTGTAATAAATGAAGTGAGATGGTGGAGTGTGCAATAAATGAAGTGAGATGGTGGAGTTGGTTGAAGGTGAATTCCTTTTGACTTTTGATTTTTGTTTTGATTTATTTTAATGTAGATAATGACATTTTTATGTAATTTTGATGAATAATGAGGTAAAATTGTATGACCAAATATGGAAAATTCTAAAAGTGACTCTTAAACTGGGACGGACTTTTATAGCAAAACGTGACTCTTAATCTGAGACAGAGGGAGTAGTTCTAAGTTCTCTTTTTTGAATACTCAAGTAACAGTCTTCTATCTATAAACATTACTCCCTCTGTTTCACCATAGTTGAGGCGAAACTTTTCAGCACGAAGTTTTAGAAATGAATATTGGTTGTGTTAAATAAATAGATAAAAAAGTAAGAGAAAACAAAATGTAGAGAGAATAAAGTAAAAAGTGAATAAAGTAGAGAGAATAGAGTAAGAGAGAGTAAAGTAAGAAAGAGAAAAAAGTTACCATATAAGGAAATATCTCAACTATGAAGAAACTTTCTGAAATGGTAAAATGACTCAACTATAGTGAAACGGAGGGAGTAGTAGTTAATAACTCAATACTGTACTACCTTCCTCTCAATATATGAATTTAATACATCATACAACACATATATGACCACCACTTTAATTCAAATTAATTTAAAGCACATTTTGTAATTTATGTAATTTCTTTTTGTTCACTCCCTTTTAAAATTATAATTTTTTTATAGGATAGTTTGATGTTACGCTGATACTACTATCGTATGCTCCATGCTTCAATACCCTTATTATTACTATTATTTAGACCATCTCCAACAATTTACATCAAATTCATAGAGTACTTATTTTTTAGATATATGTTATACTTCAACCATATAACGAATCTCAAATTTTATATTTTTGAGTATATGTCTCACAAAATTATTACAGTAGTTCTAGTATACACCCATATTTTGTGTTGTTTGATAGAAAACTCAAAAATAGGTTTAGATTTGCAATATAACTAGAGAAATATTCTATACAAAAATGAATTTTTGTTTATGGTTGGAGATAGTTTTATACTTTTATAAACCCTGTAGTTTATTAATACGGGAGTAGTTGAGATTTGAAGCAGAGGATTAGACCTATATAACCATAAAATATATGGTAACAAATCAACAATTTATTATAGAAATCAAAATGTACTAAATTGTTTGTGAGAAACAAATTTTTGTTTAAAAGAAATTTGTTAATATACACCTACTTATCATTCACATGCACCACACTCTTATACTACAATGGGAACAGAAATGCCTCCCACTTTTCCTATTACAAAATCCCATTATTCTCGCAAAAATATTTGACTAAAATTTCTTGCTAAAATAAAATATGAATAAAATATTTAGAATCTTATCACACAGAAAAGGTGACATAAAAAACACAAATAAAATAAAAGTTTGTCTTGGAAAAGAATAATGGTAGTTTAGTCGACTCCACTATTAGCGTCTAATAAATTTCCAGCTCTAAAAAAATACTTATAATAAAAAAATAAAAATAAAAATAATCAAGAAGTGACAAAATTCGTGCAATTCCCATCTTCAGGAATCCTCAATCTTTTGCATCCATGGAGAAACGGATCAGCGCCGATGTCGACAGTTCTACTAGTTTTGATGGCGAGGTCGCACAAATCTTCAAGAGAGAGTGGCGTTAGCGATCTCGAGAGTGGCATTAGGAAATAGATTTGGCCTGGCTGCAGCGCGTGGTCTTTCGCCAGCTGCGGCGCGTGGGAGTTCACCACCATGTTGTCCGCGCTGCACAGGTAGCAGTCCGGGTGGCGGGAGAGCACCTCCTCCGCCGTCACCGCCTGCCGGAACTCCTCAAGCCTCCCCTCCAGGTCCACCACCTTCACCGACGACGACCGCCGCCGCTCATCCACCGGTTTCTCTATAGCGGGAGAAGGCACGCAAATGCCCATTTTCAAAATGACGGCGGCGGCGGCGGCGCTCAGGGATCGGAACATGGCCGGACAAGTCATGTTTTTCATTTAGGATCAAATTTGTATTTATAACATAAACATATGCTTACAAAATGTAGAGGTTATTGGAAAGGAGAGATGTGTTATATTTATATATAGGAATTTTGGGAGGAGATTTGGTGGTTGTTAAATGTTGACTTGGTAATAGGGTGCCCACCCTAGTAATGCAGACCATAATTTACAATTATTATCAGTATTGGATAGTATTAATTTTTTCCTAATTTTATTTGTGTAATTCAATTTTGTATATACAGCTATGAATTTACCAAAATAAGAATACAGCTTATATAAGACGAGAAGAAGATTTACTTGTGAGTTGTATGATACGATGTAAATTAATTGAGTAGTACTAAAATCTGAAAACTGCAAACGGCTCCTTGTTTTTGAGTGAGATGATTCAAATTAATTCTAGTGTAAAACATGGCCGGTGATAGTGTAAAATTGAATATGATGCAGTTGATGATATCGTGGCAAACATTTCCCGAACATTACAAAATTTGGCCCACACGGTCCGCGTGATACTCTCATTCTGTACTCTGTAGAGTAAAATGATTTGAATTTCATTGAAATTTTATATTTTCAATATGGAGTAAATTTTTGTACTTTACTATCTCTTGCATTTTATTTATGTCTTTCCACTCACTTAATTCTTGTCTAAATAAAATAAGTAATTAACTTGGGACTTAGTGTATCTTTCCACTCTCTTAATTCTTGTCTAAACAAAATAATTAAGGGTATCAATGGTGGGACGGCCTAAGCGACACCTTACACACTGCCACGTTAGCATTTTATCCTCCGCCCATTTCACCTGCAGTAGAGCGGACTATAGCTCGTCCTAAGCGACGCCCTAAGCATTTTATCTATTATTTGAATATTTAAATACTTCAAAATTTGAAAAAAAAATTCTATTTCATTAAAATTAAAACATTACAATACGAAATTAAAAAAACTACAAATTCTCGACGGCGGTGGTTGCGGTTCAAAACTTCTTCAATCATATCGGTCATGAGCTGAGTATAGTCTTGTTGGTTGCGCATTGAGGCCTGTTGCTGTAGAACCTCACCGAAGCCTATCGGTAATCCTTGAGTGACAGACGAGGTCGCCGTGCTGGAGCTAGATCCGGCTTCATCATCCACCCAATCGGTGACATGTCCACGTTCTTGTTCGACTATCATGTTATGCATGATGATGCACGCATACATGACGTCGGCGATGACTTCCTTGTACCAGAAACGCACCGGACCTTTCACGATTGCCCACCGCGATTGGAGCACCCCAAAAGCCCGCTCCACATCCTTCCACGCGGACTCCTGCTTTGCCGCAAACAAGACTCTCCTCTCACCAATTGGGCAACTTATTGTTTTCAAAAAAACAGGCCACCTTGGGTATATGTCATCGGCCAAGTAGTACCCCATATGATGTCCGCGGCCGTTGACAGTGAACTCGATGGCCGGGCCGCGACCCCTGCACTGATCGGCGAATAGGGTGGACGAGTTGAAGACGTTGATGTCGTTGTTCGACCCGGCTACACCGAAGTAGGCATGCTAGATCCAGAGGCGGTGGTCAGCGACGGCTTCCAGAATCATCGTAGGGTGGCTACCCTTGTAACCACTGGTAAATTGGCCTCTCCACCCCGTCAGGCAGTTTTTCCACTGCCAGTGCATACAGTTGATGCTCCCTAGCATCCTAGGGAAGCCGTGCACCGTCTCGTGCATCCGCATCAGACTCTGGCAAACATCAGCAGTCGGGCATCGCAAATATGTGCCGCCAAAAACCTCCACAATTAACTTACAAAAAGTCTTGAGACATTCGCGGCCAGTTGTCTCCCCGACGTGAAGGTACTCGTCGAACATATCCGCTGTTGTGCCGTAGGCCAACTGGCAGATCGCAACCGTGCACTTATGCAACGACGTAAGTCCGGGTCTGCCGATCCCGTCTTCCCGATACTGGAAGTACTCATCACGTCCCTCCAACGTGTGCACAATGCGAAGAAAAAGATCTCGGCTCACTCTAAAACGTCAGTGAAAAACATTTGGGCCCCACCTTGGATTCTCGGCAAAATAATCTGTGAACAGACGTTCGTGCGCTACGCCGTGCTCGCGGGGGACATACGTCCGACGTCGTATCGGGCGAGGGACCCGCGCCATCGCCGCCGCCTCCTCCGCCGCCGCCTGCTCCCGCTGCATTTGTGCCAAGCATTCCACCTTGGCTTCATTAACGACATCGAACAAGGCTCGAGTCAAGGCCCGTCTGCAGCCATCCAATGTACTCAAATCGTAGTCGTCGGGATTCATTTTTGAGACGATGAGAGAAAATAATTGAAGATAAATTGAAGAGATGTGAAATTGGAGTGTGTGAAATGGTAGAAAATTGTAGTGTTTAAATAAGAAAAAAAATTTGAAAAAAAAAACAAACAAAACGTGTGAGCATCGTCCGACCCATCGTCCGCGTCGTCCACGGTGGGATATCCTCCACGAACGATGTATCGGGCGCGGACGATGGCTAACCTATCGTCCGCGATGCTGCAGTGGCGGACGACGAACGATGCATCATTCGCACCATTGCGGATGCCCTAACTTGGGACCTAGTGTGTCTTTCTCTAATATGATTATATGAACGATATTAATTATTATTAATAATAAGCAGAAGATTATGTATACGTGATTTCTTGAAAGTTTTTAATTTTGTCGTTTTGTTTTTTCAATTTTATATTTTTCTACATTTTCTTTTGTTTACACACTTCCTCTTTTCCAATTTTTTAAAAAACTCCCACATATAATGACTACTTCAAATTTCACTGTCGTTGGTTTGCAAATTTCAAGCTAGAGTGGAAAAATCGAGTGTAATTAATAGGAGAGGGCGATAGGCAAAATAATATACGTATACAATAACAAGCGTAGATTTATTATTGCCATAGACCTAATATTTTAAAGAGTGAATTATATTCTGAGATTGTATAATATTTGTGGTCCTATACTTTAAAATGCATATTTGTAATTCTTATTTGCTCGTTTAAGATGCATTTGCATTTTTTAACAAGAATGTCCCCAAATCCATAATTAGCCTTTTTGTACATTTCCTCTCCAGATACAATCTCCTTTATTAGACATTTAATTTCTCTACATTGATAATGATGTTATTGTCAAATCAATTCTAATTCCAAACATTTTCTTTAATTTAAGAGTTGACATTTTATGTGTATATATATTCTTTATTATCCGGAATGCTTTTCTTTTAACAGTATGGTAATTAATTCAAAAAAGGAAGCTTGATATTCATAAATGATAAATCGATCTATCTAAAATATACTCCTACTTTTTCATCATAGATTTGTTAACCAAGTGGTTTCTTTATTCGAAAATTTGCTTTTTACCTATGAAAGTTTATCTTTATGTGGAAATCTTGAATTCATATCGAGCCCTGTGTTGGAAAAGGAAGATTGTCACTCAATTTTCACGGTATCCTTAATTTAAAAGCGATCTCTACTATTGCTAGGGAGTAGGGACTATAACACTGGCCTAGAAAGTGTTCTTTGATCATACATTAATATAGTACTAGTAGTGGTTACCATCAGACTTCTATAGACAATAATATTATTGAACATTTTGTGTAATACTACTCCACTTCATTGAATATTTTGAATGATTCTACCAACTAGCTTAATATTGGAAAAGTTCTCGGAGCATCCGCGATGCTCGATTTATTCTGTTCTAAGATGACATGATGACTGACATCGCTATGCGTTGCATAGCAGTGAGGCATATTAACGGATTTAGGGAGAAAACAGTGATACTCTTTGACCAAACGGATATCCAACGGTTCAACCAAAATCTCGTATGTACGCACTTCAATCCTAGTTCCACCTATATCCACTCGTTGTATTTCACTATTAAAGCACTAGAAATTAACAATCTGACCAATATAATGCATCAAGTAACTTAAATCTGTACAAACAAGTACAAAGGTAGTGGAGGATGGATAACCCCACAAATTAATCATGACATTTGTGCATAATTAAGCCCTCTAACCAGTTAATTAACATCAACTTATTCTTTTAACTACTGTGGCAGACTATTTGGACATCAAGTTTCCTACAAGCGCAACAATGAGGGTGGTGGGATCGCCTAGAACGGCAGATATCACAAACTGCAACGCCAAACCAGCCACCTCACAGCATTTCTCTACTTTTCCTTTCCTGCTTTTCTTGTGATTGTGTGCTTGCAGGGCGAAACGCAAGCTGGGGATCCCGCCCTTCAGCTTTGATCTGCTGCTTTCGGTGTAGTATATCTCATGCCAGCTGTCAACCAGCATCTCCTTCACGCACGCCACGTGTAGGTTATACTTCTTGCACGATGATCTGTAGCTCCAGCTCCTCCCCTTTCTCCCGCACCTGAATATTTACCACCATTTTACATACTTCAATCTTTTCTTTCTGCTTTATACAAAGAATTAGTGATGTATCATCAAATATGTGTAAGGTATATTCCTATTTTGGAAAGAAATTTCATTCACCAAATTAATTAGATACTGGACTTAATAAAACAATTTCTTCATTTCTTTCGACAATTAATTAATTGTCACAAATTCATAAAAATATCGTGTTCTTTCTCCTAATTAAAGAATAAAACTTGCATACGTTAGAATCAATTAAATTCTTCTGCTGTATTTTATATTCCAAGTGGTCAACACACGCTCTATTACATGTGAAATACAATGTGAATTAAGTTCACAGAGTATAAAAAACAATGCAACTTCTAGATATGGTAGCTCATCTAGAATTTTCATTAATTAAGCGATATTAATATGTTCATAGTACGAAATCAATGATTAATAGTATTGTTTAGTTTGTATAGTTTTCAATATATTACATAAATTTGAACTTTCATTTTCTAATTACAATTATAAATTATAAATTCATTAGTGAATAAATTATGAAACATTGTCAAATTTGATCCATCCTAATATTTTTCAAAATATGAAAAATAAATTATGAAATATAAAATTTTTGCAATTGAACCATCTTTCCATTTCCTAGCAAATTGCACGCTGATGTGGTATCCGATAAAACACATGGACAAAACGCTGTTATTTTATCCACATGTATTAAACAGGTTGCCACATCAGCGCACAATAGTGGGATAATGAGAGAGAGAGAGAGAGATTGCCTGTGACAGGCGGCGCTGACTTTCTTGTACAAGTACAATTTGATCTCGCCGTCATCGATCATCATGGGCAGCTTGGCGCAGCAAGGGTGGAGGTCGAAGCCGCACAGCCTGCAGTGGTAAACGAACCCCGCCACGTCCTTCTCGCACGCGTTGCAGTAACGCGCCACGGCCCCCGGCGGCCGTCTCATGAACTGGAACGAGCACTTGTGGTAGAAAGGGTGCGTGATGGTCGGCGACGGCATGCCGCAATGCGTGTGCAACTCAAACTCACACGCGCCGCTGCCGCACTTGTAGCGCGACCCGATGCCCGCCTCCTTGCACCCGTCGCATTTGAACGGCGCCTCCGCGTACTCGAACTTGAGGTTGTGCGCGTGGCCCGTGTCCGATATTTCGATGTACTTCATCACGGCGTGTGGCCGGAGGGAGGGAATTTTTTCTTGAAATTAATTCTTAAGAGTGTTTATTTTGATGGTAATATTAGCATTTGTAATGGTGATCGATGGAGTATTTATTGGTGGAATTTAAGGTTTATTTTGTGTCTTCTAAGTGAATACATTAGAGATGGTGGGAATTTTTCGCTTTACTAGACTTGTCAAAATTTTCCATACTCCAAATTTATGTCCAAATCATTTTTAGACTTGTTTGTGTATATGTATTGTTGCTTTGCTAAAATTCTGAAAATGAATATAGGGAATTTCGGTTACTTGGACGGAAACTCAGAAAAAAGAGTTAACTTTGAACAAAGGTGCTATTACTATATTAAATCTCAGATATTACAAGTTTTGAAGTAACGTTCATCACAAAGTAATTACCAACCATTTAAGCTGTTTTGTTATGTTTTATAAGTCAAATATTTATGCTTCACCCTGTTAACTATCTGGTGCTCAATTTATTTTTCTTATTTTTTCGGTTCAGACTTACCATAGTTAATCAAGATCGTATGAAGAGATCTTAGGCAAGTTTAGAATATTTAAAGACAGAATAAGAATTTGACAAGTTGGATTATATGGATAAATGAGAACATCATGGGACTGACTTAAACCTTTTTCGTCATATGGCGAGACGAAGAATAGCATATTTCATCACGCCACTTCTAAGTATTGAGTATTTGATGGCCATAGGCCATGTATTAGAATTTAGAAATACCAAAATTAATAGTAGTAGTACATTAATTCGATTTCATTTGTGTTTAAGAGATAGGGATTTTACATGAGAAACTGTCACTGTGTAAGCTTGTTTATTTTATTATGGTAGTATAATATGGAGTTCATGATTAGCAAACTATAATATGAAGTGCAATCAAACTTGAAAGTATGCCTTGTAAGTTTAGTTGTCAATAAGGGCATGTTTGATAAGTTATTAATACCAAGATAGAGAATTATATATGGACAATTCTAATTGTTTGATATCATAGTTAAGCTTAACTCAAAGCCCAATATAAGACCAGGGCCCTATCTAATCTTACCAAAATTATAACATTAACCTTGTTTATGTATCTCACCAATTTGTCAAGTTAAGCCATGTTATTTAATATACAATATAAATTTAGATAATTTCTTTTCTATCAAACAACAACGGAAAAAAAATCATATCTTTGCATATCTTGACATGAAGCCCGTATTTCTTATCTTGTTTTACATATCTTCTCATATCCCATCTTTTGTATCAAACGATTCGTAAGAGTTGAATAAATTAGGATGGGAGTTTGGGAATCAATAATATCCTATCCCCCTTTCTTAAATTGGGACGTATTCCAAATTGTGGAACAAAATGTTACTTTAACTTAGAAAATGAGTCTTAAGAAGATAAACTTGCAAGAAATGTAATCCTTTTTATCTGTGTTTCTTCCTACACATCCTAAAAGCATAACAAATTGTTTAAGCAATCACAAATATTTGAAATCACTTTAGAGACAGAGAGAGAGAATCATATTCATTCGAAATATGCTCCAATGTTGACTAGACAAACAAGGTTTCAGGAAATTAAGCTAATATGGCTCAATCTTGCAATAGATGGCTCTTGCATCCATATTTTGTTTCTTAAACTACTTTAGAAACTCAAGTGATTTGCAAGTCATAATGTGGGCAATTGGCATCCACTGATTTGAAACTTGGTGCTTGTAAACAAAAGTGAAAAGGGCAAATATGAATCTGATTCTATAGTCAATTTTCATTACAGTTTAATCTAGTCATAATTATGCATTCGTCTTGGTTAAACAGACACGACACCAACACAACCCAAAACAATGAAAGAAACCCACTTGACTCAAGATTCGTGTCGTACACTTATTTCATAAGTACATACTAGTATTACATAATACTCATATAATAACTACAAGCATCATTGAGATCGTAACAAGAAATACGCTATATGAAGTAGAGAAATATCTTGGGGACCTTACTCATCACTATTTCTTACATGCTCAGTATATTTATATATAAAGGTTCCCTAATTTCAGATTCTAAAGCATTATTGGGTTATCCAGAATACTTATTCGCACAAAACATGCATTATTGCTAAATGGCATATGCCAAAAAATGTTGTCTTTTGTCATACATTTTGTTGCCACTTTTGGCATAACATCAAAACATAAGAGTATTACGTGCAACTTTGCCAATTAACAATATATTTAAATCAAACCAAATCCGTGAAGAACAAGTCAAGTTGAAGCTAGTGTCTAGTAGACCTTCACAAAGTTGATTTTATTCTGAGGTTCAATGTTCGATATTTTATGAAGCAAGACCCGTCTTTCAAACAATACTCTTATAGAATAATTCTCAACATGCAGTCTAATGTCAGTGTAGAATTACTCATCTTTTTTATATACTTTTTTTTCACTCAATTATGGTCCTATGACACCTAATGAACTCAAAAGTAAAAACCTATACCAAAATCCTAAACAAAATAGCTCAGCTACTTGAAAATCAACTAAAAAAAACAGAACATATAAACATAATATAATCACTATGGGAATTTAATATAGCACGAGCTGATGAGATAAAAGACTAGTATAATAGAAGACAAAAGGCATCAACATTAAACTGCTGGAAGTAATACCTAAGAGCAACCTTTCATATAAATATCGAGATCTTTTGCAGACAAACTAGGTCTGGGCTCATTTCCCACAAGTACTTCAAAAGACATCTTCTGAAATAATGAGTATTTCTTTGCAGAATGTAAAGAGATGCTGAAACTAAACATACACGAGAAAAGCATCATGTGTCTCTCTGCTCCTTCCACGTCGGTTTAGCAGCTGCACAAGAAGTCAAGAACACAATAGTATACATGTTAGGAGAGCAATTCAATATTCCCGCAGTAGGATAGGACAGTTCAAGTCATAAACAGTAATTAGACAAATATAGTATGATCATTTGTTTGTGTATTAGTAAGAGCGGTTATAATCAGATAGAATCACAATCCTTTGTTTCAAAAAAAGATTTTATTTTGAAGTGCAACTTGAGAGCACTACTAGATAAACATCCCAGATTATGTTTTGGGCGCAAGAGATTGCATGACCGGGGTTATGCATTATATTAAAATTAAAAAATAGTTCTCTGAATTTGACCACAAATGATGATTCACCAGAAAAATGTGATGCTAATGTTAAGGCAGATAGGTCAAGACAAACACAATCCAAAGGGGGAGCTATGTTTAGTTGTTGGATACTTCCCTTCTTCTAGTCCTTTCCTCTTTTTCTCTTCTGGTTTCAATAATCAAATACAAAAATGTGCAGTTAGCTGTTGATAACAGCAGATGCACTGGAAAAACTTTAACATGAAGTAAAAAAAATAGCTTCTTCCAAAAGCCATATTTCCCTATCCAGTCTAGAAGATAGTTTCATACACACCATATCAAACTTTCAAATTTCTACACCCAAGAACAATCAGTCAAAAAAGCCTATGAGATATCCAAACTCCACAAGTCGCACCACCAATTTCTCAAATAGATAAATGTGCTTCAAGCAACTTCTATTATTTTCCTTTTACTCTATCAGACCTTGAAATGAACATGCCAGAGTGAACTTTTACATTGGTTAATTAATAAATCTAAAATGTGCCCCTATCATAAAGGTAGAAATCAACACTCATGAACATAGCTCACGGACACCCTAACGATATCATAATCATAACTCTCAAGAGTCAACCCAATCCAGTGATTGAAGCATTAAATAGAACTTCATCCTGCGCATTGAATTATACGGAAACAATACGGACAATCACAAAATAAATTTTCAAGGAATGTCACAAATCAGTGGAAACAGGAAATTTATAGATACAGCTACAGAGTCACCACAATACATATATACAACTATAGATCACGATACCTGAGATAAACGGGAAAAAAGAAACGGATGAATCAGAGTTCGAGCTTGAGCTCCTCCTTTTGATCGGAGAAGTAGTGGAGAACGTAGGGGGTGACCCGAATCACCACCACCCAAGCTCCGAACATAGCTACATGGCTCTTTAGCTGCTTGAGCGCCGCCGCTTTGTCAGGCTTCCGCATAAACATTCCTGGAAACATCTTCGCAGATTTTCTTCCTTCCTCTTGCTTGTTCTCGTTTGGTCGAAGAAATTGTAAAACAGAAGCGCTCTAAAACCCTAACCCCCTTTTCACTGATTGGTTTGTATTTAAACCACATTGGGCCTTAACATCCAGTAAAACCTTATTGGGCCTTAACATTGAGTTTTTCATTCCAGGAAAAGAGTTGTCGTGGATTTTTGTATAAGATCTAAACATATTATCTAATGAATTAGTCATTTTTTAATTCGCGTACTCCACCGTATCCCCAAACACATGAATTTTCATCTTCTTTGAACTTTTCGGATCGCAGCTATTTATTTATAGGATGGAAGCTGGTAAGCTAAGATCTGGTCAGCCACATAAATTTATTTATTATGCTAGTCAAAGATAGAATTTATTATAATGAGATGATGTGAACTGGATTTCATTGGAATTCTATATTTATATATAGTTGTTTAACTTCTGTCTATTTAGCCATTTAGTTACATAGTTAATTTTTAAATTAGGAAAAAAATGTATAATTGATATAAATATTCAAGTTTGATGGTGACCTATGATTAAAATTTTCAATGTGCAAAATAAAGCTTCTTATGCCTTTATTTCCGTGAAAGATCAAATAGCTACTTTTTACAGTCAATGGACATTTCTATGGAATTACTTGTATATACTCCATAGTCCATTACATATCCCATAGACCCATATGCAACGCAACAGTAATTTCAGTCGTGTCTTGTTCTAGCTGTAAACAAAGTTCTTATATCTAGCAAACAATAAACCAATCTTAATTCACGACTAAATATGAGCTACTATTAATTACTTCACGAGTTTCACTTTGTTGTGCACAACTTTGAATATTACCCAACTCATTTAATGTCACCTGAACCCAATATAGTTTACAAATATAAAATGCAACTTGGTAAAATAATTACCAAAACCAAGAAATGACCTGCGTGAATCGGAAAACATATTTTTAAGCCACACACATTTCACCCTCAAAAATTCAGTCATACTAGTAAAGCAAATTATGAACCACATGGTGGTGCAGTGTGAAAATGCAGTGAAGCAAAATATTCAACTACCCAATTAAATGAAGTCTGTCGGCTTCTCATCAGAATTACTCTCATTCATAAAGGCTGCCATTATTTAGTTGAGACGTCTTCCAACAATATTTATTATTGCTCTATCCCCATCACCCTCCAAATCTCAACTCCATTTTTCTCTCTCTCTTTTCATTTTTATTTAAATATACATAAAATGTTCTGAAATTTGAGGAACAGCTGCCACCGGCGGCGGACTGGAATCCGGCAGCGGCGCCGGCGTTGGTTGAAATTGATGAATCGGATCGAAGCAAGGCTTGATTGTGAATCAGTGAAATTGACACACACACACACACAAAAAAAACACATTGGTTATATTATTCTCCCACAAACATAAAATCCGACGTGGCAGGCGCCCACAAAACTCTTAACAAACTCTCACCTTTCTCTCATTATTTCCACATTCCATTAAAAATTTAAAAACCCTCACTCGCATCTCTTCACCACCATGCGCCACCGCTTCCCTCTGCCTCCAGCTCCGGCGCCCCATCCTCCGTCTCCTTCTCCCAAATCCTCCGCGGCAACACAGGCACAGACAACGCCTTCTTCCGCCTCCCCGCCGGCGTCAAAGCTGCCGGTTGACTTCAGCCCGCCGCTGATCGTCATGGTCGTCATAATCGCCACGGCTTTCGTCATCATCACCTACTCGCGCCTCCTCTCGCGCCACTTCATCCACGCCTACCGCCGCTACCGGCGCTGGAGGCGGCGCCGGCGGAGGTACGTCCCGTCGTCGTCCGCCGGCGACATCGAGTCGCCGCCGTATATCTACGACCCGACCGACGCGTTCCACGTGCTGTCGCCGTACGGACTGGACGAATCGATCATCAAAGGCATTCCTCTCTCCGTCTACACGCGGAAGAGCGGCTTCTACGACTGCGCCGTGTGCTTGCTGGAGTTCGAGGACAACGACTACGTCCGCACGCTTCCGGTTTGCTCACACGCTTTCCATGTCGACTGCATCGATATATGGCTGCGCTCGCACGCCAACTGCCCGCTCTGCCGCGCCGGAATATTCCGCCCGGACTCGCCGTTCACGCCGCTCATGGCGGCCAGGATCCGACCCAGCCTCGACGATATCATAATCGAGAGCACCATTTTGGAGCCTCTCTCCGAGATCTCTGCGGAATCGGAATCGGAAGCTGAAGCGGAAGCGGTTACAGAAGGAGAAATCACTCAGGAACCCTCGCCGCGGCGGAATAATCAATCAGAGGACAGGTTTAACCGCCGCGATTTTCTATTGAAGCGATCGTATTCGTTCGGATTCGAACGGAATTTAGGATCGGAGAGATTAGTGCTGGAGCCGGTGACATCCTCGCCGTGGCGGTACCGGATCGGCGGAGGAGGAGGAAGCGTGTGGAGCAAACGCCCTTCCCCGTTCAGCTCGCTGACGAAACATAGGGTTTTCTCATTCCGCTACTACCGCGGCATGAAATCCCCATTCTTCCGGCGGCGGAGCATCGGCAGCTTCTTCCCCCTCTCCGAGTCGAGCGGCGGCTCGTCGCGGCGGACGAAATCGTTCGCCAGCCCGATGTTCATGCGGTCGTCGGCGGCGGCGGCGGGAGCGCTGTTCTCGTCGAGCCGGCTGCGGAGCGGGGATCCGGAGGCGCTGCTGTCGCCGGAGAGATTCAGCAAACGGTGATGCGGGCGACACGTGGATGGCTGAGAATGAAGGCGCGAAAATTGCTGTGGAAAAAAAAGAAAAAATTAATGGAAAGAAAAGTCTCATGTGGGAAATTAATAGCGTGTCTGGAATTTCTGAAGGAGGCATTAAATGGAGGGCCGCATTTAAACAATCGGGCTGTCTGTACGTATTTGTATAATATACTGTACATTTATTATTTTCTTAGTTATTATACGATTCTTTTTCTTGATTGGTGGAGAGGCTTACCGAGAATCATTCATGCTCTAGATCGGTGGGAATCGGAAGTCCGGCGGCGGCGGAGGTGGTGGTGGTGGTGGAAATCCGACAAATGGAAGTGGAGCACTAAAAATGGTTGTGTTTGAACGTTGAAAGGAATGGGGCATGGTAGCACTATATGGGGTGCTTTTGGGGGTCAAATCTATGGTGAGTACAATTGTTGATCGAGACTAGGATGAATTGTGAAATTGGACTTTTGGGGATTGTAGGGGGAAATGGGGGTGAGTCACTAGTTTTGATGCTCAATTTTGATGATATTGTAATCATAGGTTCAAATGAGAAGTGAGCACTTACCTTTTTATTCTTTTCTCTTAGTTAATGGTTGGTGTAATGATTTAAGATGTTGATATGTTTGTACTTTTACATGCAAAAGGTTAAACACCACCAATTGAAAAAGAGGAAACGATGAGATTATTGGATCAACTTAGCAAAAAGATAAATTCTTTGTGATTTAAAAAATCTACTTTCCTAAAACAAATCTTTGATAATCTAGGATTGAAGGTGTGCGATACTCGTAGTTTCAATCTTCAATTTTTAAGGTCATAAGTTGGTCAAGAATTTAGATGAACTGGCATGGAGAGGAGGCATACGTGGCACTTGTAATGAAGTTGTAGGTGCTTTTGTGTACAGGCAGTCATAGGCTAATTAAGTAGGTAGCATAACTAATTAGCAAATTATTTACCGTCATTTACCTTTGCCTTTGATGGAGGGGTAATCAACAACTAACTTTCTTAACTTGTTTACATTGCTAACTCGTCAATGCAATGTATTAAAAATATCAAAACGATGACATAAAAATGTCAACATATAATTTTATTTACATATCAATATACTGTGTTGACATTATATGTTGATATTTTAATGTCATTGTGTTGACATTTTTAATACTCTGCGATAATGAGTTAGTAAAGTCAATAACTTAAAAAGTTAGCAATATCCTCTTTCTCATAGGTTTTGAGAATCTTCAGGAAGAATAAAATAGCAAGAAAAGAACATAAAATATGCATTCTTGGTTGAGCAAAATGAACATGAATATACCATACATCTCCAGTTCTACAAATTTGTGTGGAATTAGAAATGCAACAAGATACTCTGTGTAAATTTGAATCCATATTCATAAGAGCATCCACAATGGATGCTCTAGTGCATGCCCAGTGAGAGCCCTAGTGGTTGCCACGTCAGCATGCCCTATCTTTCCGCAATGGTGGAGCCCTAGTGCATGCCCTATCTATTATCCATTTCTCATTTCAATTTTAATTTTAATTTTTTTTATGTTTACCAATTATAAATAGCAAAATTATACTTCTAAATTAAAGAACTAGAAAAAAACATACATTACTTAATTTTTTTCTAAAAGAAGTTACAATAAAGAGGTACAATTTCAACGACCGCTACGTGTCCAAACTTCTTCAATGTCCGTCGGCGGATGGGCCTCTGGAGAAACAACTCTCGCCGCATCCTAAACTGTCGGCGAAAAATCGGCGCGCCCCACCGGGGATGTTCGGTGAAGTAGTCCTCGAACAGACGTTGATGAGCTAGGACATGCTCTCGATGGACGGATGTCCGTCGGCGGATGGGCCTCGGGACCTGCTGTTCGGCTTGCTCTTGCTCATGTATTGCACGAATACCGGCGAGAATATGGTTTCCGAAAGCAAACATTGCGCGTTCCATAGACCGACCAATATCTTCCCCCCGGAAACATTTTGGAAAAGTGAGTGAAAGAGATATTGCAATGGAGAGAGAGTTGAGAGAGATGTGTGGGAGTTGTGTGAAAAATGAGTGAAATTAAGGTATATTTATAGAATTGAAAAAAAAAATTCAAAAACGCGTTGATCGGGCCAACGCGTGATCGGGTGCGCCTCTGCAATGGGCGCCCGATCGATCGGGCTCGCGATCGGTCGCGACCGAACTCTCGGTCGCGCTCGGGCGTGACCGAGGCCTGCAATGGATGTCCGACCACGCCCGAGCCCGATCTCGGGGGCGTGGTCGGTATCCATTGTGGATGCTCTAAACAAAGAGATCAAGAATCATTAGTTAATTACTAACTAAAATGAAATTTTGAGTCATTTATTCATATAGTATCATGTTTGGCATCAAAATTTACATGCTATACTATGATTCGTCCTCTTTACCACATCAATGCTCTAGTTGATGAATCAAATCTCATGCCTGAGCAACAAACAAGAAAAGCAATTAGGATTCATAATTGAATTTATGTGATTCCATTCCCTATTTATCATAAATGAGTCAAAAAGAAAGCATTTGGCAACTTCATCTACGTTGAACTGTTCCGAATATAACGTTCAGGAATAGTACTCTCCATCCAAATTGTTAGATTGCTTTTGAGTTAATAGAACTTATTAGAGTTTCTGACAAATAACTATCAAGAGTGAATCCATTCTTCATTATATCATCCCAAGCTTTACAGCCAGAGAAATTTTCTTTGCCTCTATAAGTCACTTCATCTGGATAGACCCTTCTAGTTTGCAATTTTTTTTTTTTTTTTTTATTATTATTATTATTATTATTATTATTATTATTATTATTATGTATTGTCACAGAAGCAATAGATTGTTTAATTATGTATTTTTTGCTTTGTACATTTTCTTGTTTAAGATAGTAGTAGTATCATATAAGAGGCCATAGAGAAGCCAAAACTGAAACTTATCAAACTATCAGAGTCCAACAAACAAGAGATAATCTATTTTCTTTAGATCAAATATAGAGAAAAAATTCTGTATGTTGTATTAAAACAAGTGCTAATGTAGGTATTTTAAAAATCATTGCATCAATCTCGCGTGTTTATTTTTGCTTCGTACAATCCAAATTTATCGATCTCGCGTGTCTATTTTTGCACTCCATGCAATCCAAATTTATCGATCTCGCATGTCTACTTTTGTACTCCGTACAATCTAAATTTGATTTTGGTGGTCTCACCTTGATACGACCCTATCTACGTACACAGTGTGACATCTCCAAACTCTAATTCATGAAATTAAATAAAAAATAATAATTATTAAGCATCATCGACATGATAAGCATAGTCAATCGAACCCACAAAACGCGCATGTCTTTTTGCTCAAATTTTAAAAATATGTATTATCGACTTATCGTGATATTCAACATTTAGCAACTCTAACTACTCAGTAGAACACGACAATAACTAATTATAAATCTTGAAATTGGTTTTCAATATTGTTACAGAGCACACATATTATCGAAGGGGGCAAAAAATAATATGGCCATGGTCCACCTACCTAAATTTTCAGCTATGTTGAATGTACTTAAAAATCATTAATAATAACTTGTTAGTCAATAAAATTGTCTACTCCCCCCGTCCCACAAAGATTATCTCATTTTTCCATTTTCGTCCATCCCACAAAATTTATTCCATTTCACTTTTTACCATTTTTGCAGTGGACCTCATGTTCTACTAACTCATTTCTACTCACATTTTATTATAAAACTAATATATAAAAGTAGGACATACATTCACTAACTTTTTCAATTCACTTTTCATTACATTTCTTTAAAACCTGTGCTCGGTCAAAGTGAGACAATTTTTGTGGGACGGGGAAGTATATATTAGTTGCAACCAAGAGCTTGTTCACAATTTTGATATTAACATAAAAAGACACAACTATGAACTATATTTGTTGTAAAATTATGATGTTTAAGATCCTTTCAATGATGTATACTAATTAAATTTATAGCTATGGCATTATCATTACATACAAATATGTCTAAGAGCATCTACAATGGGGCGGAGGATGCGACGGACGATGCATTCTTCGTCCCTTAGTCTGCCATTGCAGCACCATGGACGATGCACATTTTATCCTTCGCGCTCTAAGCATCATCCGCAGATTATGACACGGAGGATGCATCCTCCGGCCTATCCTCCGTCTCTTAGTCCGCCATTTTAGGGGGTGCGGACTATAGGGCGGAGGATGCACACATTTTTATTTTTATTTTTAAATTTTTTTTGTATTTTCTTCTAATATATATCACCAATTTTTTTACTTCATTTCACTCCTTTCACTCCTCTCTCTTCCTCATTTCAATTTCTCTCTAAGTTCAATAATGAATTCCGACAATTTTTCATTTTTCAAGCACAAAAAATAAAAAATAAAAAAAATATTGACAATAGGATTTGCCTTTAATTTATAGTGTTTTTATATTTATTCTTACTAATTGATATGTTTGCAAACATAAAAAATAAATATTGTAGTGTTTAAATATTCAAATAATAAATAAAATACTTAAGATGAGACTTAGGGCGAACTACATTCTGCCCCATTGCAGATGGAAGGGGCGGATGATCAAATGTTGATGTGGCAGTGCATAAGGCGAGGCTTAGGGCGTCGCATCCTCCGCCCCACTGTGAATGCGCTAATACAGTGATTCTAACGCATCACATTACTATACTAAAACGAATTGAATTTCAAGATATACTATAGTAACTCCTATGAGTAGTCTTATCTAATTTGCTCACTCATAAATGACCGATATATTTAATGCTGACCTAAATACTCTCCAACCAAAGTCCAATAATCATAGAAAATATGGAATAATAATACGCGTAAAACTTTTTTTACGCGGGGCTACAAAAGATGACAAGTACAAAGGCAAAATTGCAAAAATACTTAGACCATGAAAATGCAACTTAGTTAATAAGATATTTTCCTTCTAATTCATAGTAAGTCGAAATTTGATTTGATTTATCATGAGAATAATATAGAACAACCATGACAAATTTCCTTATAAAAGTTCTGCAAAAAAATTGTTGAAAAAAAGGACGAAAATTGTGTGTTAGTAGTATTTATTAACTTACAATAATTACATAACGGAAGCATATTAGTATCTGATTTCAGTGATACAACAAACACTCTGTGCATCAAACAAAAAAGAAATTCAACTTTAAAGTTGAATTTTTTTTAACCAACCTCAGAAATGAAGAAATACAAATTTTTAGTATTTCATGAAACTGGAAAGTGGCCATTAATGGGAAAAATGTTCAACCACCAACATAAATGAATTCAGTTGGGAATTCTCATCTGTAAAAGCCTCCCATTCATAAAGGCTGCCATTATTTAGCTGAGATGTTTTCCACCATATTTATTACTGCTCCTCCAATTCCCAACTCTGTTTTCCCCACTTGTATGCAAAATGGAAGATTATGTGGTTAAGGTCCAGGAAGCCCGGCCGGCGGCGGACGGGAAGCCGGCGGCGGGGCCGGCCTATCGCTGCATTTACGCAAAGGATGGGCTCATGGAAATTCCAGCTGCAATCAACTCTCCATGGGATTTTTTCAGGTTCTCTAACATCTTCATGCACCTTTCACTCTCAAACTCTCAATAGTAGTAGTATCATTTTAACTCTAACAATGCTCATAATTTATGTGCAGTGAATCCGTTAAAAAGTTCCCAAAAAACCCGATGCTAGGTCGCCGTCAACTCAAGGATGGAAAGGTATCTCCTATTGTCCGAGAATCGCTAAGTTTGATCAATGTCTGGTCAATCGCACAACTTTTGAAAATTACCTATTACTATCATAATTTTGATTTTTTTTCCTCGATTGTCCATAATCTTAGATTTAGTGTATGGTATGACAAACGTATAATATTATGTAGACTAAACATTTGTCTACTTTAATGAATTTGTTTACTACAATTAGTCAGTCATGTCTTTAATTAATTTTTATACATTTACATGCTACGTTACTAAATTAGGACATGTAGCACGACAATTTTTTTTGCTATGGGAATATTAAGAAAAATGTCAAAGTTATGATATAATTAGTAATTATAAAAGTTGCAATCAGAAATTGGCGAAACTTTAGTGTTTTTTTGGGCAATTTGCCCTCAAAGATAGTAATATTTAAAAAAAAAAATGGCAGGCGGGTGGGTACAGTTGGCTAACTTACCAGCAAGTCTATGATGCAACTATTGCCATTGGTTCTGCTATGCGACGCCGTGGCGTCAACCCTGTGAGTACTTCTTCTTTTCACCATTCCTACATGTCATAAGATTGTAAATTTGTAATAGAAAAATGAGGTGGTAATAATGTTTTGTTTGTCTAGGGCGACAAATGCGGCATATATGGGGTTAACTGTCCTGAGTGGATCATGGCAATGGAGGTAGTCAAGTTCAAGAAATTTGATCATCTTATCAATATTGCTATTCTCTTTTTTATAAATCTCGTTTTATCGTCTGCAGGCGTGTAATAGTCAGGCTATTACATATGTACCACTGTATGATTCACTCGGTGCGTTCCACATTTTTCTGCGAATTTTAGTAGGCGATGAAATGGCAATATGTTTGAATTCGTGTATTGTCTGTGTTTGCAGGTGCAAATGCAGTGGAGTTCATTATCAACCATGCTGAAGTGTCCATTGCTTTTGTCCATGAAAGCAAGTTTCCTGCTGTGAGTTCTTCTGTCGTATTCGCTTTTCATATCTATCTTACCATGTATATAATCTGAAAGCTTAGTTTTCTCATAACATTTTCCTTTATAATGTTAATGCTGAGAAAGACGGAAAACAGATTGTAATTGTATAAAATTGTCTCATTTATGCATCTTTGTGCAGATACTAACATGTCTCTCCAAATGTGCCTCAAATCTAAAAAGTAGGTGAATTCATGGCTTGTGTGTGTGTGTATTCGCCTTATTTTTCTGAATCCCTGCTCGGAAGCTCATGTAACTGAGACATGGTTTGTTTGTGAAGCTATTGTCAGCTTCGGAAAAGTTTCTGACAAGCAGAAGGAGGCAACTGAAGAGCTAGGTGTCACTTGCTTCTCATGGGAAGAGTTTGTTTTATTGGTTAGTATGTCATCACAAAGAAATGCTTAAAGCATCGATGTTATTACCTTATTTTAGACCTTGTGTGTAGCCAATCATCTTTCTGTTTTTGCAGGGGGATTCAGACGGAGATCTTCCTCCTAAGAAGAAGACAGATACATTGACGATAATGTACACCAGTGGCACGACAGGGGAGCCAAAGGGGGTCATTCTATCAAATGGTGCTTTTATGTCTGAAGTCATGTCTATGGATCAACTCCTCAGAGAGACGGACAAAGCTGTAAACCACATTTCTTCCTCATCGATGCCTTTTAGCCTTGTTCTGTAGTATTGTATGCTGAAAGCATGGATTCTGCAGGGTACTGAAGAGGATGTGTACTTTTCCTTCCTTCCTCTAGCTCATATATTCGATCAAATCATCGAGACCTATTGTATCTACTCGGGCTCATCCATTGGGTTTTGGCAAGGGGTATGATCGATATTTGTGCTTACTCAATGTCTACACAATGGTTTTGTACATTCAACGCCTTGGATAAAGCTGCATTGTGTTGAACTCGCAGGATATTCGTTTCTTGATTGAGGATCTTGTCGTCTTAAAGCCAACTATATTCTGTGGCGTTCCTAGAGTTTTTGATAGAATATACACAGGTAACGTTTCATTTTCCGACATGGAGTTGGATTAAGATTGATGAAGCATTTTTCTCACACGGCGTTTTGTAATTTCTTGGTGTGTGCATCAGGCATAATGGATAAAATCTCAGCTGGTGGTCCACTGAAGAAGTCACTTTTCCATCTTGCGTACAACTAGTAGGTGTTATTTCCACGCGTAAATCGTTTACTTTTTCCTACTGAATCTGAGGGATGATACACAAATGATTCACAGTAAACTGAGGAATCTGGAGAAAGGCCTCAAACAAGAGGAAGCATCTCCACTTTTGGACAAGCTCGTTTTTGATAAGGTTGCCACGCTAACTTTCTTGAAGTTCGCCTATATTGTCCATTCAGCTTGTTCTCATATCTGGTCTGGTTTTTTTCAGATCAGACAAGGATTTGGTGGACGCGTTCGACTTATTCTATCAGGAGCTGCACCTTTACCTAAGCACATTGAGGAGTTCTTGAGGGTGACATGCTGCTGTGTCTTGTCACAGGGCTATGGTATGTGTTGTTTTGCTAACCTTTTAGCTTTGGCCTTTCCTTTCCTCGTCACGGATGATGAAACAATGCTTGAATTTTTCGTGTATTTTTTGTAGGCCTCACAGAAAGTTGTGGAGGATGTTTCACATCTATAGCCAACGTATTCCCTATGATAGGCACGGTGGGGGTTCCTATGACCACAATCGAAGCAAGACTTGAATCTGTGCCTGAGATGGGATATGATGCTCTCTCTGCAGTCCCCAGAGGTGAAATTTGTCTTCGGGGAAACACCTTATTCTCCGGCTACCATAAACGCCAAGATCTCACGAATGAGGTGCTCGTTGATGGCTGGTTCCACACGGGTATGCTTCTTCAACCATAAAACACGCGCATACACACATCCTTTCTCTGCTGACAAAGCACGGTTCTCATTCACGACACTGGAAAAAAATGCAGGTGATGTTGGTGAATGGCAGCCTAATGGAGCCATGAAGATCATAGACAGAAAGAAGAATATATTCAAGCTGTCACAAGGCGAATACGTTGCTGTGGAAAGTCTCGAAAGCACTTACTCACAATGCCCTCTCATTACATCGGTAAGTCAAAACGTTGCCTATTTCAACAACGCGGCAAGCGAGTATGCCAAGATAGTATGGCATCCCTAAATATGCAGTTGAAATCATTGGTAAGGGGGTGCTGAAGCCCCCTCTACCTCCCCCATGCTGATTGAACTAACTGCAGCCATTTTTGGGCATAGATTTGGGTGTACGGTAACAGCTTCGAGTCATTCCTAGTGGCTGTGGTGGTGCCGGAGAGAAAGGCACTTGAAGATTGGGCAGCGAATAGTGAAGAGAAAGGAGATTTCACGCTCCTGTGCAATAACCCGAAAGCAAGAAAATACATTCTGGACGAGCTCAACAAAACGGCGAAACAACATAATGTACGCTCTCACCAAGTCCGATTTACTGTCTGATTGTAAAGCTTCCGCACTTCTCACTTATGCATGCTGTTTGTGTTTCTTCAGCTCCGCGGCTTTGAAATGCTGAAGGCCGTTAGCCTAGAGCCCATTCCTCTCGACATTGATCGGGACTTGATCACTCCAACGTTCAAGCTTAAGAGGCCACAGTTGCTCAAGCATTACAAGGTAAGTCTTGCTAAATTGTTTTGTCGCATGTCATGTTGTGAATGCGACATCTGACTTGTGTAATGCATGCAGGACTGCATTGATCAGTTGTACATTGAAGCCAAAGGTACAAAGCTATAGGAGCTGCATCATCACCTTGTTGAAGATCTGTTGGTGTTTCTGTTTTGAGGAAGAAATGAAACAATTTCCCCAGCACTTCTTATAAACTCGTTCTACTATGTGTTAATATGTTACTGAATACTACTTTCTTGCATATATCAAGGCTAAGAATAAATGGTTTGATGAGACGTTGTAGACAGATTCGGTTTATAAGGCGTTGGTAGAATTCAAACCCGAGACCTTTTTCGATCTCTTTTCTCTTGATCAATCTGTCTAGTTATCATTCAACCCCTACAGAGATCAAGGTGGTTGAGGGTCACTCTTGTACCATTTATTCTTCCAGTTTTATGTATACTTTTTCTGGGGCAATTCAAAATGAGTTCAAACTTTGTTCATTCCAAACAATCCTTCAATACAAACATAACAAATGAACATACAATGTTTCACTGTGTTGGGTACACAAGAGCAATCAAGACAGCAACAGTTGTTTCCAAACATTGATACACACATCTCACACTGTCTGAACTGAAAACTGAAGCATCACACTAAGCTCCTTAAATGGCCTAAAGAATCCAAATCACGAGTGCCCAAACCGGGTAGACGAAGAGGAGGAGGATCCCAATAGAGTTGGAGAGGCCATTGCTCTTGGTGAAGGAGTTCCTGAACCCTCCGGATGCTCGAATGTGCTCCTGCAGCAAGTAACATCCGATCGCCAGGCAAATGAATAGTCCAATAATGCCACCCCTTACGGTATTTGCAAAGAAGCTCGGAGCCACCACTAGGAGCAAGATCAGAGATCCAGGCAATTCCAGCCAGTCTGCAGCAATGAGAGAGGGAGGGCAGGTCAAAAATCATACTCATGTTGGAAGATGCAAGGACATAAATTTTGTAGTAGGAAAGGTGGATCTTACCTGGGAAATGCTTGGGAAAGAAGAGACGTAAGACAACGGCTATGAAAGCAATCCACATGCCAACCTCTCCACTGCAATGTGATCAGCAAGAAAGTATTAAATTATACTCCAGTACACACTAACTGTTAAAAGAATGAAACAGAAATAAGGGTTATATCAAGCAGGGACGAGTAGTCGAGTACCTTAGTATACCGAACAACCATGAAGGAAGACTGAGGTAAATGTATGGGATTAAGAGGGATGTGAGAATGTTGGTTTTCCAGTTTGTACGATCCAAGATTAGTAAATAACTGCAGATGGATTCAGAGAAGAAGCTTACAAGCTGGAAATGGATATAAGAAAATAACTAATATGCAAATAAGGCAAGAAACCATTTGAGCCTTTGGCTGTTTCAGTTGTAAACAGTATACACACACACATAGATGTGTTATGTAAGGTAGCAAATAGAGCTAAACAGAAGGCAAGAAAGGATAGGTTTTCACTTCTTTTGTGTCATTACAATCAAAGCTAGCTTATTGGATGATGATGATTCTGGCTACCTTTTTACATGAATCTTAGGTTTACCCCTTTGAGTTTCATTTTGTGATCCAACTTTTGTGTGATTCTATCTAAAAAGAACAGCATACCGTATTTCACACTTTTAAGAATCTAATCAGTTCCCCAATTTATAAACACCAATCAATAATTTATGTTTCTTTCCCAAGCTCTCTCCAAATCACCGTGCTTAATTCACCATTTATGAATTATCAATAAAACACTAGCTATATCTCTGAAGCAATTATTCCAGAACCAAATCCAATCACCAAATAAATGATTAAACAAACAAGATCCAAAATTCATGGAAAACAATCAAAATATGTGATGGAAGAGACAACTAACATTGCGGCAAAACAAGCAACCCATTTGAGAAATGAAGTCCCAAATCCAAGGCCGCCAAGCTGGATGGCGTGATTGGCGAACTTCTTCATTGCAGTCCCAACATCATTGAGATCAGAAGTGAGCAACTCAGTCGCTGCTCCCAAATCAGAATCAGTCTTCATTTTCAAATAACCCATCTTCCCACCCACCATACTGCTCACCAGAATATTCAAGAAAATTAATCAGATTGAACTGATGGTTTCTGGATGAGTTAGTATTTATAAAAGGGAATAAGAGAGTTGAAGATTAGATTTAGCGGAGATATTAACAATCCGCCACGTGGATCTCAATTATTTGGGTAGATTCACTCACAACTTTATGCCAGCTGCCCATTCTCTCTATCTCATCTATATTAAATAATTAAAATTATTTACTACTAATCATAATTCTCATTTATTTTCTCATTGATATCACTTTGAAAGGAAATTACATAGCCAAGACACTTTAACATAATCTTATAAAATAATTCTAAAACTAATCATTTGTGTTTAATACACACACTTCAAAAAATTATGAACTTGCACTTCTGCATCTTACACAAATCACAATCTTCAAATTAAGAAAATGATCAAAATTAGATTGGTTTTTACCACAATTTGTCCTCAGTAAATTCACTTCATTTTCAATAAAAGAAATCGGTGCACTGTCGCAATCCTATTTTAGTTGGATTTTTTCAATTTATTATTAAACATTTAGTATAATTAGTGGTTGGAATTTAATCGAAAATGGACCTATTTTTGGTACCTGATAATGAAATAGCAAATTGAGATTTTGAAAACGAAATTAATATTTGACCACCGAAGTTGGAAAATGTTATTCATTTCTTAACATTTGGTTGATAGGCACATGCATGATTTTTAAGTGACATGTTGAAGATAAAGAAAGCTTACGTGCACGAGACAACTTTAAGATTTAGTGAATCATCACTATTTCAACTAAAAATTGTTTTTTAATATATAAACTGGATTCTTATAACTGATTTTAGTAATCAAGTAAGTGTGTTTAAGTTGAAAATTAGGAGTTGAACATTGGCATGTGTCACGTACTTGTGATGTTGTGCAAGGAATTGGCCAAGTGGAACCATGTCCCTATCAATTATCAATCTTATAACTCAATCTCATCACTGAATTAATTCAATAAAAATTGGCTAATGGGCCGTCACACTCAATTAGTCCGGCCAGTTCTTAATTTCTTATCACTAATTGGGCCATTTTGTTAAAATCACCATTTATTTCTAATATGGGGCCCTATATGATTAAATGATAATGATGTACTTACAAGAATAATGACTCTCCATCAATTGGAGATGTTATATTAGAGTTCCGACTTTGATTCGGATTTGGGGTATAATCTTAATTGACAGTACTATGATTCTGGGTTATAATCTAATTGGCAGCACTATGATCCAGTCAATGACGGACCTAGGAAATAGAAATCGTGGGGTCGGATTAAAGAATTAGTACTCCCTCCATTCCACGGTAGTTGAGTCATTTCATTTTCTGCACTTGTTTTGAAAAAATGATAATAAATAGTTAAAATGGAGAAAAAATAAAGTAAGAGAGAGAATAATGTAGAGAAGAGTTTTAACTACATTATTCTCTCTCTTAATTTACTATTTCTTTACTTTAACTATTTATTATCATTTTTCTAAAACGAGTGCAGAAAAAGAAATGACTCAACTACCGTGGAACGCAGGGAGTAATATATAGTACTTACTAATTTAATTATTACTATTATTTAAAATATACTATGTTTTTAAATAATTAGTATAAAATTTTTTAAAAATTAAAATTTATTTTTATTTTGTTATGCACAGTAGTTAATTTTAAAATGCATGAATACATCATAGGACAAGTATACAACTATAATTTACTCATAAACTACTATAGCTTAATGAATTACACATAGATTAAACTGCCATATAGTACTTAAATATATTAATTAGTTATAATATAAATTAAAATTTTAAAAAATAAATAGTAATAATACAACGGCGCCTTTCAGCTTCTTCCACAATTCTCTTTCCTTGATTCTGCAACATTTCTCATCAAGCTCTCTTCTTCAATTAAACTCTCTCCTCAAGTTCATTCTTTTTCTTCACTTCCACAATAACACTTTCTCTGTATTTCTCTCCTCTCCTTACTACTATTTTTCTCTAATTTTCAAGTTACTCTCTTCCTCATTTCTCTTCAATAGAGATGAAGGTATACCTTTTGTGGGGTCGGAGGGCGGAGTTTCCCTCAGTTGGCTGTCGATTATGGAGCTTCACGGCAACACTCACGGACCTGCGGTGGGGTCGGCCGACCCCGTGCGACCCCACCTAGGTCCGTCATTGGATCCAGTACTTACTAAAATCTCAAAAATTGTAGTAGTACGTTTTCAATTTATGCGTTATTAAATTATAGCTCTAATTTAAGGGCGCAGAAGACAAAAGATTTGGAGCTCTATTATTGATAGCTCATTTTTAAGTCTATTACTTTATAATAACATATCATGAATAGGGGGGCCTCATATTCGGAAATCAAATTATTATTTGGGCCAGTACTATTGTTTATGCTCTGGCGTTGCCATTCTTAAACTCACTACCAAACATTGGAGTTTACCGATGGATTTACCAATAGACTATGATAAGTCACTCATAACTGACAAATTTTCAACAGACTATTCGTTAGTAAATTTTGCAATCAATTTATGTTTACTGACGAGTTTTCCTGCTTTACGGATTGAAAATTCTATCACTATATATCCCACAATTTTTTTGCAGTGGCCTTCATTTTTCATTTATAGGGCTATAATGTTTTAAAATTTAAAAGTTAATAAGTATACATAGCATTTTTTTTTATATGAAAATAAATGAAGAGTACGAGAGTATTGAATTTAAAATATTAATCCAATTGCGGCTAAGTCAGTGACGAACCATATCCACCCCACCATGGCCACCCCTGTCCCTATAAGGCTACGAGCTTGAGAAAGAACACAAATTGTGAAGAAGAAGATTAATTGTTATTGGGTTTGTGCAAGTATTTTTCAATTATTTGTCTTTGCCATTAATGAAAGCCCAATTTACCAGTCGCCAAGTGTTAGCTCCCTATTCACTTTAGCCCACTAATTTTCAAACCAAACATGTCCTCTTAATGTTGGGAATGTAAAATATCTCTCTAGCTCGCTCAATGAACAAAAAACTATTATGGCTATGATAAATATGCATACAAGTACAACAGTATTATAGTACTATCTCTCTATACAAGATATAATCATGCTCATATATTACTTTATAATTTTAAATTATTACTATGTTATAGGATAAAACTATGTGCAAATCATTCTTAATTGTTCTATTATGAACAAAGTACCAGTATGTGGTAAACAAAAAGTGTGACCATATATCACAAAAAATAACATCTAAAATAAATTAAGGAATGATATTGAATTGTCAATGTCAAGTATCCTAATTACTCCCTCTGTCCCGGATAATTCGTCTTACTTTGATCGGGCACGAGTTTTAATAAATGTAATGAAAATTGAGTTGAAAAAGTTAGTAGAATATATATGGGCCCTACTTTTATATACAGTATTAGTTTTATAATAAAATGTGAGTATGAATGAGTTAGTGGAATACGGGGTCCACTACCAAAAATGGTAAAAAATGAAATGAGACAAATTACGTGGGATGGACCGAAATAATAAAATGGAATAAATTATCCGGGACGGAGTGAGTAATTAATACAGTAATATTTCAATTTTGATTCGGATGGTTAACTGAGAAAAAATCAATGTTGTAGTAAAAGAGAATTTTTTAAAAAATATTGATAACGAGATTATTATTCAGCGATTTCAAAACACTGCATTCCATAATATTATTGTTATGTAAAATTTCGGCATTATTTTATTTAAATTTCTAGTGTGTGTAAGTGGTGACTGGTGAGCAACATCATTGTAAAGATCAAACTCCAATATCCAGTGTATTAGTATGAATTATAAATTGGACGTCAAATATTTTACAACAACAATAAAAAATAAGAAAGAACAACGTCATAAAATCGAGAGATTGCCTACCCAAGAGGAAAAGTGTATTATAATTCTCAGACAGGCTTAGTCTCTTGATTGTATATCTAATTAAATATACATACATCCTATAATTTTGTAGATGTGTATATACATTATTCATATTCTAGTAGAGCTACAAGATACGTGTCACCTGCGATTGTTATAAAAGGTTAGTTTGAAACTTTTTAAGCCGACATTAGGTGTAATACACATTTTTTTCTTAATGTAGGTGTGTTATATTAAAGCAAGGATAAACTTTCCACTGGTTTTCTCCCTTTATGTCTTAAATAAATATTTAATAAATTCGAACACAATCTTCTACGTGTCTTTATTTAGTATGGTATCTACACGTTACTTAATTTTGAAACTAAGTCAATACTATTCCGTTCAATTTAGTGGAATGGTATTGCTCCGGAAATTAGAAATAATCATGTAATATTTTTATCTCAATTAAACAAACCATATTCGATGGTCTCGATTTAGAAAAAATTAGTGGAGCATTTCAAAACCATAAAATTCTATCATTCAAAAAGTGTTTTAAATGATTACTCGGAAGTAGGCCAATTTGGAATATATACCCGTGGCAATGTAGAATTAGACCAACTATGTTTATTATTCTATACGTATATATATACACATGGAGAAATAAAAAGTATCGAGTGTAGTTCAATTTTTTATTGAAGAAAAAATAACGGCGATAATTTTTATTACTACGGAGTACGTAGTTCTATGTTTCTATGGATTGGTTGTTTTTGTTTGGAGAAGGTATTAACAATTGACGAGGTATCCCTATGTATTTTTTTCAAAAATGCTCTATTTTATGTTAGATATATAATATGCAAACCTGTAGCTGTAAAATTATATGCCAAGAAATATAGTAAAATTTTTATATTTAGAAATATCTAAAACGACATGAGAAATGGGGAAATCATTTTGTTAAAAGTACAATATATAATATGCAAACCTGTCGCTATAAAAATCATTCTGTCAAAAAATATAGTAAAAAAAAAAGATTAATTTTTTATATTTAGAAATATCTAAAAAAGACAAGAGAAATGGGGAAATCATTTTGTTAAAAGTACAATTATTTAGAAGGAGACAAAACCAATATATTTTCAATTTTCAGTGAACATAGCCATCAAATCAAGAGCATCTGAGTACAGAAAATGCAACCATAAATCGACAGTTGGAGGTTGGGACCATATAGATATAATTGATTAAAGATTTTTTTAAATGGAAATACTCGTAGTCCATTCAAATTCTAGAAGTCAATATTTTGATAACAATTAATTCATTAATGTTACTTTAAATAATCCGAATATAAAATATTCATATTGCTTGTTTGAATCAAAAAAATACTACTATATCTTACCTAACAGAAGCAATTCAGAATAAAATAATTTGAGTAAGCTACAAATCTTGATCGCAAAATGGGGCACCGTATTATTTTTTATTCTGTTTATTTAGATTTTGGTGACAATGTGTCATTCATTATGGTGGTAGCGTAAGCGGTTTACCAATACAAAAGGAAAATGATATGTGTATTATTTCACCATATATAAAAGATGAAAATCGTTTCTTTACCAAATTTGAGATTTACTTTTTGGGCAAAGTTACCGGCCTTGAATGTTAAGTAAATCACTACCTCTAACCTCTTTAACTAACACATGTCCCCTAGCTACTTAATTACGTATCTTTTCAGTTTAATTTTAAACAAAATAACCTGTCCCCTAGCTACTTAATTACGTATCTTATCAATTAAATATATAAGCAAAAATGACATCTTTTACTAAAAATAGAGTAATTCCATTATATTAGTATATTGAGTAGTGTTTCCCATCTCCGGGAATGATTATTCATATGAATTCCCACGCAATTACAATTTAACAAATCAGATTTTCCACCCTTCATATGTTTATCAATTTCAAAAAATTCTTAAAAATAACTGTGAAAAATCAATCTCATTAATCTACATTTATTTTTTGTGTTATATTCAAAATTGTTATGGACATTACTGTTTTTATAAATTACATAGAAAACCAAAAACTGATTTATTGTTTTATTCATTTTATGTGAATCTATAGAGTCAAAAGAACAAATCGAGCATTGATCTTAATTATTTCATAGATCTAATGCTGTCCATAAATTATTTTGAAGTATTAAAATAAAAATAAATATAAAAATTAAAATTATAATGTTAACATGGATTAAACAAGAGTGTTGCCACATATGACATATGCTATGGTACTTTAACATTTCTCATATTCAGTTAATAAATTTTTTCGAGCATTTGCCACTGAAGATTAAATTAAATACAGTATATAATTATGATGTGATGGGTTGCAATTTTGCGATATATTAAGGCCCTTGACTAGTATCAAAATTTGAAATAGCTCAATTATTACTATATATGTAATGTAAAGAGAGAAGATTGGAAAAATACCAGTGAAAATAATAATAATCAACCATGTTATCACCATTTATGCCTACGTATATTAGTGGACTTATGACACTAACTAAAACATGCTAAACGTAGATATCATTCGATGAAATATTTACTAGGCCAATTAACTAGTTCAACTTAAATTATTGAAAAACTAACCAGTAAGGATTGAGATCCATTAAATTTGAAGCTACAATTTGGATAAGTAGAGTGCATCATGCTAAAGTTCTAGTGTTTTCATTTTTATAACTAAATACCCAATTTATAATTTTTATCAATTTAAGTGTTTAGTTAATTTTATAAGTAAATAGTACTCTCGCTTTTTTTTTTCTTCATATTTTTGCATGGAGAGTATGTTATTTGACTTGAAAAAAGAACTTTCAGCTGACCTTAATCCAAATATTGTGATATTAAAAACTTTAATATAAAAAATGCTCAAAAAATGGTATAGAAAGGATTATTTTTTATGAATATAAATAAGAAACAGTTATTGAAGCTTGAAATAGTGTTTCAAACCCGACAGAAAATATTTTTCTATATGGGTAATTTTTATACTTCATTATAAACTTTTGGTGTGTACCGAGAATAATATAGTACCAAAAGTATCATACTATTACAATTATGTAATTTAAACATTTTATCAATTTTTGTAATTGAAACCAATATCAGAAATATAATATTCTTTTAAAGTATTCCATCACACCTAATCCTAATTATCGTCAATACACTGATCAATATTTAGGCACACCCAATTCAATTGTTTGGTTGTGTATTTTGTTAAAATTATAAAAATAATATACTTATTAAGACAATCTTACAATTAAACTAAATCAAATCATACACTATTTAATGGGGTAGTGAAAAATGTACACATAATTGTGCATACATAATCGAGTGTTTTTTTTACATTTACACTGAAACTCGATTTATAAATATTAGTTAATTTAAAATAAATTACATACTAATCATTTTGCAACAATTAAAAAAATGATTACCTTAAATAATCGCATATTTACAAAAAAAGATATATTGTATTATTAATTCGAATCAAGCTCGAAATCATGTTACAATTTAACATAAAATTTCTATATCATGTTTTTTTATTGCTACATATAATTTCATATAAATTCCAACTAAACGACTGATAGCTTATGAGTTATGACCGATATAGTTTAATTTTATAAGTATCTTAATGAATAAGTTAATGTGTTGAATAAAATACACAACCAAACAATCGAATCGGGTAGTGCCTGAATAAAAATTAATATTATCAGTAATTACTAAAAGTAAAACTATATACACGCAACTAATTACAAACTGAAAATAAACTAACATGTTTGGTACTTTAAGTATTTTACTGATATATTTTAAAACTCAAATGTATGGGACAAACCAAATAATTGAGGATATAATTCAAAAATTGCACCTTTAATTTGTTGTCTGAATCAAAATTCAAACTTAAATAATGCATATATAAGCACTTAATGCATGCCTGCCAGCCCTAGGCCAATTAGGACTTAGGCTCGCCTAAGCATTTTTCTCATAAGTACCAATTAAAATCAAGCATAGCTATTAAATGTTTAAGGTTTAGCTAATTTCGACATCTTTATAGAATATATAAACTTGTATCAAATTCTTGTACATGGGCGCGTTCGCATCGAGTGGAATTGGATGATCTAAAGTAAATTTATGCTCGATGTGTATTAAACAATATATTGAAAGATGTGTTGACTAAATTTAAGATTTACACTTTTAAATTTTAAGTAGTTCATATAGATAAATAAGATTTAACTTTTCATTAGTTCGTATGGATGAATATTGAATATAAGCTTAATTCATCGAAAGTTAATATATATTGCTAAGAAAGTTAGTTCGTATGGATGAATATTGAATATAAGCTTAATTCATCGAAAGTTAATATATATTGCTAAGAAATATGTTTAGAATTTTGAAAACGTAGTAGTTTAATTAGAAATTAGAATCATTATCTGGTTAAATATAATATGCACACTCTTTATATAATTTTCTCTCTCTATTAAAGTCTTGAGTAAAAAACTGTTTTAACATTGGATCAAAAACAGTACTCCATATTGATCAGTAATATTTGATCGATTAATTACAAAATAAATAAGTATAATGTTTGACGGTGAGATTGATTTCTGCAATTCTACCAAATACAACCTCGCATAAATCAAGAGTGTCATGTCATTTTTTACCAAATTCGTTTGATTGATGATGCGTTTGATAAAAATTTGAAAGATCTCATCTTTGTAATTGTCTGAATACTCCTAAGTTCGTTATCTTGTATAAATTCATTGAAGTTGGAACAAATTAAAGTCTTTAGTTGAGTATTCATCTTGTATTTCATGACATTTTTTGACAAACGATTAAATATTATTTTCACACCAAAACATAGTTTTTCAAGGAAATAGCAATTACGTGTGAATTATTCCGGCGCATGCATCTAACTCTCATTCCCCTGGAAATTGCTAATAATACAATCATACTACAAATCAGTGAATCACACTCTCTTTACACACGTATCTGTTTCAATTTGCAGAGCTTTGACATTTTCAAACACCCGTCTGCTTACGTCACCTCCAACAAGTCGTGGCGTCACTTGGTTAGATGCCAGCTCACACGTGGCGGGATCTCTGAAATTTAGTCAACGGGCAGGATCGAATTACGTGGCTCTGCAAAGGACGTTCATTGGGCGGGGAGTACGCTGGCCCCACCGGCCTTGGCTTTTCGACGGCTGACTTTATTTTCTCAATAATTGTAAACAAAATGTGAAAAGTTCTATTGCGGTTTTTGTCCGATGTTTCTATCTGTGGGTTTACCTAACTTTGAAAATATTGGAGATGCATTTTGGGGACATTAATGCCGATGATTCACATTTGGATAATATGTGCATTACGTGCTTACTTACAAAGATCAACCTACACTTTGTCATCATAATATAAATTTACAATTGCTTTAATAAATCATAATTGTTGCTAAAATCATAAAGTTGTGTTCGTTTTAGTAATATGATCCTAGTTTGTACTTTTGCAGTTTTTTTAGTGCCATAATGCTAGTAACCATGTGCTTGAAGTATACTAATTTCTTCATTGGTTTGGATGATTTTTTTGCCACATTTTAAGTCATTTTGCTCATATAACTAAATAAATTATACATATATCCTAGCAAATTGCTCCTAAATATATAATCTACCGATTATCCAAAATAATTTTAATCAACCAATCAAACTAAACCACCTTTGCACGATCATTGTATTTTAAATTAATACATAGTGCTTATTGGATAAAATATAACATTATAATTCATTGCTATCGTACGTACGTAGTTGAAAGATTCTTGAGTTGATAACTTTATTAACTTATATGATATCAATGGTTATGCTGATTCATATGTTGAAAATTAATTACTAACATAGATAAACCTTGTCGCTTCTAAGAGAAGTAAGATCTCAAAGATTTATATATTAAGGGTGCCACTTAAATACTAATATGGTATCAAATATTGCCTCCTCTACAGAAGCAGTAAATTTAATTAGTTAAATTAAACAGTCAACTTTCCAAATTGGAGATTAATTAAACCAAGAATTATCAAAAGTAAAGTAATGTCAAAGGTCAAGCAAATTAAATCAACGCTAAAAGCACACATTTTTATAATTTCATGTTGACTCACTGTATATCGTTTCCACGTTGATACTCCTCATTAGTTTTACTATTGTTTTCTATAGAATATATTCGACACCATATAACAATTCATAATCAAGATGTGTTACTAATTAAGAATTGAGATTTAAATTGATACTAGTACATTTTAAAAATCAATCATTAGTTCAACGTAATTACTAACTCAATGTTAAAGAAAAAATATATATCGATCGTAAGTAAATATTTAAACACAAAATGAAAATTCAGGATGATTATGAAAATTACCCTTTTACGAAGTAAAGAGGCAGATTAGTACTAGTCATTAGTAGTAATTCAATGAATCTTAATTGCAGTTGCGACCAATAGGCAATATGCACAGAAATTACTCCTTCGTGAGCTTCACGTATCCTCTCACCACGTGTTCCTCTATTATACCCTGGGTTTACCTACTCTATTTTTCTCTAAATCAAAATATCAAATCAAAAATCATATGTATATATATACACACACCCCACATCCTCATTTAGTCATTTTCTCAGTACTTCAATTATCAATTTCAAATCCCCCCAAAAAAACACCCCATCACAAAATAATTGCTCAATCACAAACACTGACCCCATCACACACGATGACAATCGTGCCTAAAACCGCCGCAACGGCCTCGCCGGAGAATACCAGTCTCAGGCGACGGAAACTCGGCTTCCTCCTCGCCGATCCCTCCAATCAAGACAGCGACTACAGCGACGAATACAGCAGCTCCCGCCACCGCCTCAGCGATGCCTCCTTCACAACCACCTCCGCCGCCGACAACCACGCCGCCGGCTACTACTCAAACCCCAGCAGCGCCACCTCCTCCCCCTACAACCCCATGTCCCCGTGGACTCAGCCTTCCCCCTACACGAAATCCCCATGGATTCATCAGCTCGTCGCCTCCTCATTGCCCGACGATGTTTCGGCGGCGCACAATCACGGCCTCATCGGATCGCTCTACCGCGAGGAAGGCCACGTGTACTCCCTGGCGGCCGCAGGCGGCCTCCTCTACACCGGCTCCGACAGCAAGAATGTGAGAGTATGGAAGAATTTGGAGGAATTCTCTGGATTCAAATCCAGTAGCGGATTCGTGAAAGCCATAGTTGTTTTCGGGAATAGAATTTTCACGGGTCATCAAGATGGGAAAATCCGGGTTTGGAAGCTATCCGGGGATAAGAAAAACACGCATAAACGGGTGGGGAGCTTACCCACGACCCGGGATTTGCTAATGAAGTCAATCAATCCGAAAAACTACGTGGAGGTGAGACGCCACCGCAACGTGCCGTGGGTGAAGCACTACGACGCCGTTTCGTGCCTAGGCGTGGACACGGACCGCGGCCTGCTATACTCGGGGTCGTGGGATAAGACGGTGAAGGTGTGGCGGATCTCGGATTCGAAATGCCTGGAGTCCATCGCGGCGCACGACGACGCGGTGAACTCGGTGGCCGTGGGGTTCGACGGCCTCGTCTTCACGGGGTCGGCGGACGGCACGGTGAAGGCGTGGCGGCGGGAGCTGATGGGGAGGACGACGCAGCACGTGCTCGTGGAGACCATGCTGCGCCAGGACCACGCGCTCACGTCGCTGGCGGTGTCCCACGCGGCGGTCTACGCGGGCGCCTCGGACGGGCTGGTCAGCTTCTGGGAGCGCGGGAAGCACTTCATGACGTACGGCGGGGTGCTGAGGGGCCACAAGCTGGCCGTGCTGTGCCTGGCCGTCGGGGGCAGCCTCGTGTTCAGCGGGTCGGCGGATAAGACCATCTGCGTGTGGCGGAGGGAGGGCGGAGGGATCCACTCGTGCGTCACGGTTTTCACGGGGCACACTGGCCCCGTCAAATGCCTCGCGGTGGAGAGGGACTCCTCCGAGGAGAAGCACTGGATTGCTTATAGCGGGTGTTTGGATAGTAGCGTTAAGGTGTGGAGGGTCTCCGAGAGCGCCAGGGCGGAATTACTCGAGCACGATGAGGAGGAGGAGTGAAGAGGCGGCGGCGCGTGGTGTGAACGGGGCATATGCGAATCTGGACCGACCAATGAGGGGATTGGTGGGGACGGGATTGTTGATTTGTCACACATTCTTAGGTGGGAAGGAAGAGTAAAAACCAACGGGCATTGAATTTATGGTCATAAATGCACAAGGCTTGAAGATTTTCTCACTTTGTTTTAGTTTTGGGCATGGGAATATGAGATTATCATCAATTTGTATATACACCCACACTGGTTTTAACTTGTCAAATTTCTTTATTAGTTTATTATCTTTAATTGTTGTTATGTTTGTTAGTCTAGTCTCATACTGATGTTCGTTTTGGTGTATAGAGGAAAATGAGAGGAAAAAACTATGAATATATTCTCCTATTGTGTTTATATGTTACATTTCACACTTGTACGTTTTTGTGTCACATTATTATAGTAGGAGTATGTATTTGTTATGTATGCATTATCCGTTTACGGGAAATTCAACTGGAATCTTGAATAATTGTACATTGCATAATGGAAGATCGGATAAGTAAATGCTTACACAGTTTACAACTAATAATACAATATAATGATCTAGACTGCTGAAAATTAATTGATATTTGCATTATCAACAAACCATTACTATATTTTAACATAGTGAGATCGCATACTTGATTCTAAATCGAAAAACAACAGATTCGTAGAATACTTTACTAATAAAATATATGGGTAATAAGTCAAATGAAATATTAGACGATTTGAATATCTTGCAACAAGTTATATACTATAATTATCGAAGACTTTTTTTTATCATTAATGAAAACTCTTATCTATAGCGGAAAACTTATTCTCTTGAATTTTCGGTTTCACACAGCCTGGATTAAATATAGCCATAGCATAGGTAAGCCATAAAATACTACTAGATCATGTGTATGTAATAATAGTAAAAGATGATGTAATTAATGGTTTGATAATTGCTATCCATTTCTATTTCAATAGTCATACGTGTAGATTTACACGAAACTACAAAACTGCATGTATCTGAATTTTCTTTTCACTTCACACGTTTGGACTGACCTAAGTCTCAAACCCCTAATAATTAAGTCTAACATTCAAATATGTTGTACTGTAGTTCTATGTTTCGTCATATATATAATACTACTTTAAATTGTATGTACAACTAAATATCTAAATAAAGATGGTTTATGTTTACTCCTAAAACAAGTTCCCTTCTGCTTTTTTTTTCTGCTGTTGATGAAACATTTTTTGGAAGTGGTGTTGTGTTCATTGAATATATGAGTTGGGAATTTTCTGTTAAATTTCGAAACTTTATTTTTGGTGTACCTATCATTCTACCTTTTGTATCGCAATTTTAAATGATCCCTGTGCATTTCTTTTAGTATGTGAGATTGACATGTTAATGACTTTAGACGTGAGTGAAAAGATAAGCTAATAGATATGACAAAAATACAAATGAAATCTTATTGTACTCCATATTCACGATTTTTGTTTCTAGTTGTAGATTGTAAATTTATTCATTCTAATAATCAAATGTATACAAATTTCCAGCTTTTATATTCGCTGTTTATGGAATGATAGATAACATATTTTCCAATATCCATATTCAATATGTCATTTATCTGTACTTATACAATATTCATACACAAAAGGTAAATTAATTAGAGACATTAGAGTAATTCAATAGAGAGTGGGAAAGACGAATATGTATATTAGAAGTTCTTATCGAGCTTTTATTCAATCCCATGTAAGTAAACCTCACTTATTTTTACTGTTAAAAAATGCCATACCAAATTTAAATGAGTTTAAGTGTACATTAATGTAAAGAGATAAATGTAAGCCAAATTTGAGTAAGCCTTCTGACCCATGTAGTAATAGGACTGTGTAATGGTAGAACATTATTTAAGTTCACCAGTTTAATTGTATTCACGTTTTAAATCTATTTATTCGAAACATCCAAATAAATACAATATTTATGGGTAATTTAACAGTATAGCCGATATCTAATTGGGTAGCTCACCAATAACGTCCCCTCCCCAACCCCCTCTCTTAACCATCAATTTCTTTAACAAACTTTCAAATTTTGAACCGTGTGTGTATGATTTCTCGATGATTCCTTATTCGGAACATGAATTGAATCATAATGTGTTCATTGCGCTTATACGATGAATCGAGCACCGTACAGAAATTTTAGATCAAATTGGACTTCTATTAAACCTTGCAATTTAGTTCAAAAGCTGCAACCTTATTTTAAATAAAAATCGTGTTATTTTTGTGAAAGAACATAAAGTTAGATTTTTCATACGCGACATTGTTCCGATCACAGTCATCAATTACGTGACGCAATATTGTGCAACTTATGAAACTAAAGAAATAGTGGCAACAGGTTTCTTCTTTACATTAGAAGATTCACAACATAATTATTACGTTAAATTTAATAGTAGTAGTTATATTAAAATATTTCATATTAACACTCCAATCATAAGAACAATATCTGTATACAAATTTATCCAACTATGCTCATAATAATATTCATAAATATCGGACACTTATATCTACAGACTACATACACAGAGGTGTGTTATATTGCTAACTATTTAAGTTGCTAATATATTAAAAATGTCAACACGATGACATCAAAACATGACACATAATATCAACACATTATATTGAAGTTCAACAAAATTATATGTTAACATTTTAATGTCATCGTGTTGACATGTTTAATACACTGCATTGATGAGTTATCAAGTTAGCAACTTAAGAAAGTACTACATACATATTTATATATAAAAATAACTGAGTTTATAATTGTTAGTATATTCTAAACAATTAGCAAGGATTTTGCTTTTTATATGGAGTGTGTAAGGGGAGATATTTTCTATTGGATTTAGGAAGTGTCGGCGGCGCTAACCAAGTGGGCCTTCTGCATAATGGTAATAGGCCCTTTGCAAAAAAACAAATGGGCCTACGGCCCTTTAATTACCCAGTTAAAACATGGCCCCTTATTTATCTACTTAGTTCAGTGGTTACCTCAAAAGAGAAAACTGACTCGGTTAACTATTTAATGGCCTTTTTAATAACGAAAATCAGAAAATCATGAAAACAAGTATCTTTAAAATTTTATCAAAACGGTAAAAATTTGGCTCTTTACAAGCAATGTTTTTAAAATTAATTTTTTGTAGTTAGAATTAACCTTTGCTTAAGTAAAATGGTTATTTAGATGTATTGTCGCCTAAAAATCCAACTTTATACTATTGTAGTACCAAAATGAATTGTCATAGGACTTAAAATAGCATGTGACATCTGCACTACATTTTTTTTAGATATTAGAGCATCTCCAATGGCTTTAGGCCAGCCACAGACTAGCCACTCTCTTTCCCTGCTGCGTCATCAACACTAAAATTCCATCTGCCACATCATCATTTTAAGCAAATAGGCTAGCCACAGGCTAGCCGCAATAAAAATAATTCAAAAACAACTAAATTTACCGAATTAAATTTACGACAAATTACGGAATTAAAATTACGAGACATATTAATTTCATTTTTAAAAAAAGTACATTCATTAAAAAAAATTACATAATAAAGAAAAAAATTATCGCCGTGCAGTCTTCCGTGCCCACAACTCTTCAATTATATCCTTTTGGAGTTGAATATGAGCATTCACTTGGGGCATGTCGGCATGTGCCTGGAGGCGGTCGGCTTCATCGTGAAGTACCCCACGTCGTACGTTAGGGGTGGCCATTCCGTGGCTTGGACCGGCTTCATCGTCATTGGCCCAATTAGTCAGTTGTACGCATTCGTCTTCGACGATCATGTTGTGCAAGTTAATGCAGGCGTACATTATATCAGCAATGCAGCCGACATCCCACAAACGTGTTGGACCCTTGATTGTCGTGCAAAGTAGGCCTTCCTGTCATCATTTGCATGCCTGATCGTCTTCACAAAGACGGGCCACCTAGGGTATATCCCATCCGCCAAGTAGTAGCCCATATCATGCCGGTTGCCATTGGCCATAAATGAGACGGCTGGACCGATGTCCTGACACTTCTCGTTGAAGAGGGGCGACAAGTTGAGGACGTTGAGGTCGTTGTTCGACCCGGCTACCCCAAAATACGCATGCCAGATCCACAACTGGTAATCAGCTACGGCCTCGAGGATCATCGTGGGATTCTTTCCCTTGTAGCCGGTCGTGTAGGCCCCTTTCCAGGCAGTTGGACAGTTCTTCCACTCTCAATGCATACAATCTATGCTGTCTAACATCTTGGGTAACCCATGCTGCTCCTCGTGCATCTGCATCAGATCCTGACAATCTTGGGGGGTAGGGCTTCGAAGGTATTGCTCACTGAAAATTTGAATCACGCCATGACAGAAAAACTTCACATTCCAAAGAAGTCGTCTCACCGATGAGGAGGTACTCATCCCACATGTCTGTCGCGCCTCCGTAGGCCAACTGTCTGATTGCTGCTGATAGAGTAAAGGCCGTCAGAAGATCAAGAGCACAAGGAATGCTCCGGAATTGCTTAGAATTAATCACTCGATTGCTGCTTAATCAAGACACAATGAATATGATAAATAAAGATGGAAGTATCTCGGCTTTATTTGATCACAGTAAAGAACAAGGAACAACGGAAGATAAAAATCCTCACCAGGAGGCCTGCGCTAAAACGCCCTAAAGATCGAGTTTCCAAGATGATTTCTCGTCTGTGGAGAGCTCAATATTTATAGGCTTACAATAACTAATGGAGCTAAAAAAGTGCAACAACTTAATCATGAAAATAACAATTAACAAATGCCGAGATTTTTGATGCTGACTCCTTCTTCTATTTTTCTGAGTTGTTAGGCTAAACAACTCCCCTGCTTTCTCGCTCATATCTCTTCCAGCGTGTATCAATTGCCTCCGCCGTCGAAGAAGCCTTGTCCTCAAGGCGGAAGAGAGGAAACTGACCACGCATATCAGCAACGTCCATCCAAGTTGCCTCATCGATCCCTTGACCCAGCCACTTGACAAGCACCTGCTCAAACTCCTCCCCTTCCCGGTTCACCACCCGCCTCTCCAACACAGTCTCGGGAAGGACTGGGGGGTCTGAATCCCATAACGAGGAAGGCAATTCCTGCGCAGGGACCTCCGAGCCAATCGCTCGTTTCAGCAATGAAACGTGGAAGACCGGGTGGATGCGGGATCTAGCTGGAAGCTTCAAACGGTAGGCCGTGCTACCAATTCGGGCCTCCACCCGAAATGGACCAAAAAAACGGGGAGCAAGCTTCCGATTAGGAGCCGTGAAGAGTGTGGACTGCCTGTAAGGACGGAACTTCAAAAAAACCATGTCCCCTACTTCGAATTCCACATCCCGACGATGCTTGTTCGCGGAGGCGACCATTCGCTGTTGGGCGCGCTCCAGATGACGTCGCAACTGTGCCAACATCTCGTCTCTGGAACGCAGGTTATCCAGCACAGCTTGAGCTCGGACTTCGCCGGGTAAAAAGTCATGGATTGTTGGGGGAGGTCGTCCATATACTATCTCAAAAGGAGACATGCCCGACGCCGAATGAGAGCTTGTATTATAGCAATACTCAGCCCAAGATAGCCACCTATTCCACTGCTTCGGCTGATCGGACGAGAAACACCTCAGATATGTCTGCAGACACCGATTAAGGACTTCGGTTTGCCCGTCTGTCTCCGGGTGGTATGCCGAACTCATCTTGAGCTTGGTCCCGGTTGCCCGAAACAGTTCGCGCCAGAATGAACTGAGAAAAATGGGGTCCCGGTCAGAGACAATGGAGCGGGGGATGCCATGTAGACGGACTACTTCTTTAGTAAACAAGTCTGCTACTTGCTTAGCAGAGAAAGTATGACGGAGAGCCATAAAATGGGCATATTTTGACAATCGGTCAACCACCACAAACACACAATCGACGCCGCCTGCCTTAGGAAGACCCGATAGGAAGTCCATACTCACATCTTCCCAAACACGTTCTGGGATTGGTAGAGGTGCTAGAAGACCTGCTGGTGCTTGTGTTTCAGACTTGCTCCTCTGGCACGTTGCACATGCCGCAACAAAATTTGTCACATGCTTGATCATTCCCGGCCAATAGGAATTTGACCCGAGGCGCCGATATGTCCGGTAGGCACCGGCATGGCCCCCACTTGGAGTCATATGGAATTCAGCCATCAACCTTGGAATCCATGGAGAGTGGGACGGAATCACAAATCTGCCTTTATAAAATAGGGCTCCATGAATCAACTCATAGTGTGGGGCGGTTGGAACACCTTCTTCCAATGCAGTTTTAATTTTTTGGAGTTGGGGGTCAGACGCCAAGGATGACTGTGCTGCTGACCAATCAGCCCAGATTGGGCGAGATAGGGCGGTCAACTCCATATGCTCGTTGTCCCGGCGAGAAAGTGTGTCGGCTGCCCGGTTGAGCCTACCTTCTTTGTAAACAATAGAGAAGTCATATCCCAGGAGTTTGGCCGCCCAATTTTGTTGAGCCGGCGACGACAAGGGGTGGGCTAGCAATTGCCGTAAGCTCCGTTGGTCAGTGCGGACTATGAAGCGGCGGCCCAGAAGATAGGGGCGCCAATGTTGGATGGCGAGGACCAAGGCCATGAGCTCCTTTTCGTACGCCGACTTAGCTAGCCAACGAGATGAGAGAGTCTTGCTAAAATAAGCAACGGGTTGGCAGTCTTGCATGAGGACCGCGCCTAGGCCGCGACCAGAAGCATCACATTCAACGATGAACTCCTTAGTAAAATCTGGTGTGCGCAGGAGGGGAGCTGATGTCAAAGCGGCTTTCAAATCGTGAAACGCCTGATCAGCCTCTGCCGGCCAAGTCCAGGCCCGCTTGGGTGGGGCCGGTTCTGATTCTTCAGCAAGACTGTAAGGGGGGCTGCAATCTTCCCATAGTCCTGAATAAATCTACGATAGTATCCCGTTAAGCCAAGAAAACCGCGGATATCCTTAAGCATGGTTGGAGTCGGCCATCGCATCACCGCTGATATCTTAGAGGGATCCATTTTGACCCCCTCGAAGGAGACGATATGGCCGAGGTATTCTACCTCTCGTCTTCCCAACAAGCATTTTTTTGGATTCACAACCAGCTGATTATCCTGGAGGACTTGAAATACCTGCCCGAGATGTCGTAAGTGAGCCTCCCAGGAATCACTATAGACTAAGATGTCGTCAAAAAAACCGAGAACATGCCGGCGCAGAAATGGCCGGAAGATGTCATTCACGAGACTCTGAAAGGTGGCGGGGGCGTTGGTGAGGCCAAAGGCATTACCAAAAATTCATAGTGACCCGAATGCGTGCGAAACGCAGTTTTGTGAATGTCCGGGGCGGCAACCCGAATTTGGTGGTACCCGGCCCGCAGTTCTAGCTTGCTAAACCATCGAGCACCGTGCAATTCATCCAAAAGCTCTTGGATAATCGGGATGGGGTACCTGTCCGGCACAATTCGCTTATTTAACTCGCGGTAGTCCACACAAAATCTCCATGAGCCATCCTTTTTCCGAACAAGTAGAACGGGACTTGAATATGGATGAAAAGACGGAGAGCGTGACGCTCTTCGGTAAATACACTGTGCGCACAGAAGGAATTTAACAGGTTTCCTTGGTCCAGCAAATCCACTAGATCACGTGGTCTAGGAACTCGTTGGTTGACGGAAAATCCTGGTCGTCGGACACACAGAGCACTCTTTCAAAAACCCTCAACCACTTTACTAAACCTAGTATAGGGAAGTAGGGATCGATCCCACAGAGATGGATGCGTAATAATCATGTTCAAGGATTTGGACTTGTTTTTGGGGTTGGCTGCTGCCACGCATTTTTTCTTGGGTTGAGGAAAATAAACTTAACTTGGGAATTTAAAACTGCTACGCTAACAGCTAGACCTAGGCGAAACAACAAAAAACATGCACGAAAAACAAACACTAGATCTAAGAAACTACTCTAATTACCTAGACCTGGGAAACAAACTGACCGTGTGGACCATGACTGAAAAAGCAGAGTACGGACGAAAAGCTGGCTAAACAACTAACTCTGGTACTAACGAACAGCGACATCATCTTCTTCAACTAAATTGCGCAAAAACTCAGAATAAAACAACATGAACCAAATCGGAACAGAGCAGACCGAATCTAAACCATTTTAAAGAGTAACAATGAAGAACTAAACAGAACTAAAGAAGCTAGACGAAGTAAAACAGAAAGTAAGCGGAAAACTCAAAATCCATGCACAACTCAACCTCCTCACTTCGGATCCAACCTCAGACGCTAAATCCACTCCGGATCCAAGCGTCCGACTCAAACTCCAACCAAAAGAAACATTTCATAACTTCAGATTTAAACAACAACCTCCAATCAATCAACAAACCACAGATCTATCACCAAATTCCCAGATCGAGATCCACCGCAGCAAAAACAGAGATCAACATATAACTTGTCAAAATAAACTCTCAACAGCAGGATCTATGTAAATCAACTTGGAAAAAAAAAACAGATAAACACAAACAAACAGAAGTGAATAGATAATCAGTAGCATCAACAACCGAATCGACTCCCAAAAGTGAAGTTCGACCGTGAAAGTGCAAAACAACTGAAATTTAAAGAGATTGTATCTTCGCCCTCAAGCGGACGGTGTTGCAACTGAAACTTTCTGAAGAAATAAACCCCTTCGGAACCGAAACTACCCCAGATCTCTCATTCCCAAGTATGTGTTATGTGTGTGAGCTAAGAGTGAGCGAAAAAAAAAGTGATAATTTGTGTGTTGCATATAGGCGTTGGAGTGGGGCCAGCCCTCAGCTACTGACTCCCTCCTTCACGCCTTCTTTTCCCTTAGATTCTGCTCATTTTTTACTTCATTCCTTCGCTAGATTGTTTCCTTCAGCACCTCCTTGATCTAGCGATTCTGTCACACACCTGGCTTATAAACCGTGTTAGACCCAGCAAAATGTAACGCTTTTCACCATATAACCGATGCATGAAATTAGCCTTATCAATGGACTTGTGCTTGGTTGAATTACGCCCGACGCTAGCATCTCTGCTACCAACCTCTCCATCTCATCCTTTTGGATATGATTGTATCGGTAGGGTCTGACTGATACAGGCAAAACCCCTGGCTGGAGGGTAATGCGGTGGTCCGTCCGCCGGGCTGGTGGAAGGGAGCTGGGGGCGTTGATGACAGCTGGAAACCAAGGAAAGGACAGGATCAAAGTCAAACTGGTCCTTCGATATATCGTCGGTCATCGAACGGAGTACCCAACAGGCATCGCCCGCCTCCAAAGTCTGAATGTCACGCGCGGAGCATGCCCGATGGGTTAAGGAAGGGTCGCCTCTGATCGCCACATGCCGACCTTGCACCGAGAACTTCATAGATAAATCATTCCAATTGGCGGTCACATAACCCAAGGAAGCTAGCCACGACACACCTAAAATAACGTCAATGTTCCGCAGAGGAAACACATAACACGAGAGTGTAAAGACCTCAGAAGACACAGTCAGGGCGATGGCTCTGCAAATCCCCGCAGCCCTGACCCGAGAGCCGTCGCCTAAAGTCACCGAGTAGGGAATGGTTGGTGTTACCGGTAATTTGAGTAGCGTAGCGAGCTGATCTGAAATAAAACAGTGACTAGCTCCGCTATCCACCATTACCAGCACCTTATGCTGGCCGATTTTTCCGACTAATTTCATGGTCTGGGAGGTATCCAGCCCGTTCGAAGATAATTCTGACAACTCTAATTCCTGATCGGATTCCCACCCCTCCGGCTCCACGGCCGAGCCATCGGGCAAGATTTCATCACCGTCGTCATACACTAGCACGTTGAGAGTCTTTGGAGGGCAACGGTGAGTGGGACCAAATTTCAAACCACACTTAAAGCACGTACCTGCTGCAATGTGCTTTCGGTATTCCTCTGTTGACATATTCCTGAATTTCCGTGAGGGGTTCCGGGATGGTCCCATGGCTGATTGGGGCGAAAATGATTGGGAGTACCCTTTTGAGATAGCCCGCGCCGAACCTGCTGCCGACGTGGCTGATTGGCTAGCGGTCAGCGACTTACCCGAGTATGGGGGCAGATTCCCCGGAACTTGGTCGATGTCGAGGGCTAGCTGGACCGCATCCGAATAGTTTGTGACCTTGGCCGCCTTCATTTGCAAGCGAACATCAGGGCGAAGGCCAGCCAAGAAGAAGCCCAAGTATTGATGATATGCTAGGTCCAGTACCAAGGCGAGGCGTGACTCGAAAACCGCTACATAGTCAGCCAAAGAGGCAGTGTGGCGGACCGCTGCGAAAGCCTCATATTCATCCAAAGCGCCGTTGTTCCCGAAATGCTTCATCAGTTCCTGTAAAAAACGATCCCAAGAGAGGTTGGGAATGCGTTTGATCAATAGTTGGTACCATGGGAGTGCTGGTCCTGTCAAAGCCACCATGGCTACCTTCACCCTGTTCTCCACTGGGTATTAGAGACCAGGAAATATTGCTCGGCCCTTGCCAGCCATCCGACCGCCTCGGATCCGTCGAAAGAGGGCATGGTCAGAGATGCAGTGGTCCCTTTTTCCGCGGTGCCCGGCTCCAGGTTCTCCGCAGATTCCTTGTCAGTGGGTCTGCCATTCGTCTTTCGCATCTCTGCGATGAACAACTCAAGTTGAGAAGCCACCGCCGAAATTCGTTCGTCCGTCTTTCGAAACTGGGCATTCAAATTGCCCACGGAAACTTGTAGGGAATCAACACCTTTCTCCAATTTCCCGGCAGCCTTCTCTAATCCGTCAAGTCGCGAGTCCGTATTCTGAGTGTTAACCATCGTCACCGCACCAATTTGATAGAGTAAAGGCCGTCAGAAGACCAAGAGCACAAGGAATGCTCCGGAATTGCTTAGAATTAATCACTCGATTGCCGCTTAATCAAGACACAATGAATATGATAAATAAAGATGGAAGTATCTCGGCTTTATTTGATCACAGTAAAAGAACAAGGAACAACGGAAGATAAAAGTCCTCACCAGGAGGCCTGCGCTAAAACGCCCTAAAGATCGAGTTTCCAAGATGATTTCTCGTCTGTGGAGAGCTCAATATTTATAGGCTTACAATAACTAATGGAGCTAAAAAAGTGCAACAACTTAATCATGAAAATAACAATTAACAAATGCCGAGATTTTTTATGCTGACTCCTTCTATTTTTCTGAGTTGTTAGGCTAAACAACTCCCCTGCTTTCTCGCTCATATCTCTTCCAGCGTGTATCAGCTGCCGTGCACTTTTGAATTGGGGTGTGGCTGGGTCTGCCGGCCGCATCGTGCCTGAAGCGGAAATACAGATATCGACACTCCAAAGCGTCAACGATACGCATAAACAACTCCCTGCGCATTCTAAAACGCTGCCTGAACATGTTTGCGGGAAACCGCGGGTCCGGAGCGAAGTTGTCGTCATATAGCCGCTGATGTGCAGCTACGTGATCCCGATCAATCACTGCTCGGCGGTGGACAACGGGTGGAGGGCGAGGTACCGCCTGATGTTCGACCCTTCGCATGTACCGCTCTATCTCACGGTTCATGTAGGCCTCCATAGTCTCGTTCATCCGCCATTCGTACTCCTTAGCATCCCCACCACTACCACCACTACCACCACTGCTACCACCCGCGTTACTCATCGCTCGATATTGCTCTTGTACATAAATTTAGAGAGAGAGAAAACTCGTTAAAACAAGTGGTGCAAATGAAAATAAAACTAAAATCGCGTTTATATAGTTTTTCAAAAAAATTCAAAAACAAAAAAATGAAAAATAGCGCTGGCCGATTGCTCGCCGATCGGCACGCCACAATGGCGGCCAACGCATCGGCCAGTGCTCGCCTATTCTCTCGCCGAAATTGCGCTGGCCGATTCCAATGGTTCGGCTAGCCGACCGGCTAGCGACGCGAATCGGCTAACCGGTGGGCTAGCCGCTATTGAAGATGCTCTTAAAGCATGATTTTGATTTTTATACTACTCTTATGTTCTTTTGATACATGATACACATCTTGTTTGACCACCGCCATCATTTAGTCTACATTGACATTGGCTTTATTTATACATTTAATTTGATATTAATATTTTTATTAACATTATTGATTTTTGAAATTATACAAAAGTCATAGTATCTCAGTTTGTTCTTTCATTCGTAATTTAAAGTTACAGAGAGAATGAATGAATAGATCATTGATTATTTTTATGTAATTTTAAATACTAGTATTAATTATGTAAGGTAGTACTCCCTCCGTCCCAGGGAAGATGATCCATTTCTTGGATGACACGGGATTTTATGTTTTGTGTGTTAAATGGAGAGAGTAAAGTAAGAGCATCCGCAATGGTCGGCTAGCGACCGGCTAGCCGATTCTTCGCGCTGGCCGGTCGGCTAGCCGAACCATTGTAGGCGGCCAGCGGTAAACCGGCCAGCCGATCGGCGTGGGCTGGCCGATTGGTGGGCGCTGGCCGATGCGCTAGCCGATCGGCTAGCCGCCATTGTAGCTTCCCGATCGGCCAGCGCCGATTTTTGTTTTTTTTTTTTTTTTTACAAACCTATATAAACGCGATTTTCGTTTCATTTTCATTTGCACCACTTGTTTTAACGAGTTTTCTCTCTCTCTAACTTTCTGTACAAGAGCATCATCGCGCGATGAGTAACGCGGGTGGTAGCGGTGGTGGTAGTGGTGGGGATGCTGAGGAGTACGAACGGAGGATGAACGAGGCTATGAATGCCTACATGAACCGCGAGATGGAGCGGTACATGCGTATGGTGGAACAGCAGGCGATACCTCGCCCTCCACGAGTTGTCCACCACCGAGCAGTGATTGATCGGGATCACGTAGCTGCACATCAGCGGCTGTACGACGACTACTTTTCAGAGAACCCGCGGTTTCCCGCCAACATGTTCCGGCGGCATTTTAGAATGCGCAGGGAGTTGTTTATGCGCATCGTTGGGGCATTAGAGCGTCAATATCTGTGTTTCCGCTTCAGGAACGATGCGGCTGGCAGACCCGGCCACACCCCTATTCAAAAGTGCACGGCGGCAATCAGGCAGTTGGCCTACGGAGGCGCGACAGACATGTGGGATGAGTACCTCCACATCGGTGAATCGTCAGCCCTGAAATGTCTGAAGGAGTTCTGTGGGGGCGTGATCAACATTTTCGGTGAGCAGTACCTTCGAAGCCCTACTCCCGAAAATTGTCAGAATTTGATGCAGATGCACGGGGAGAAGCATGGGTTCCCCGGGATGTTAGGCAGCATAGATTGTATGCATTGGGAGTGGAAGAACTGTCCGACTGCCTGGAAGGGGGCCTACACGACCGGCTACAAGTCAAAGAACCCCACGATAATCCTCGAGGCCGTAGCTGATTACCGGCTGTGGATCTGGCATGCGTATTTTGGGGTAGTCGGGTCGAACAACGACTTCAACGTCCTGAACTCGTCTCCCCTCTTCAACGAGAAGTGCCAGGGCGTCGGTCCAGCCGTCTCATTTGTGGCCAACGGCAACCGGCATGATATGGGCTACTACTTGGCGGATGAGATATACCCTCGGTGGCCGGTCTTTGTGAAGACGATCCGACAAACAAGTGATGAAAAGAAGGCCTACTTTGCGCAACGACAGGAGTCGGCGCGCAAGGACGTGGAGCGCGCATTTGGTGTGCTCCAGTCTCGATGGGCGGCAATTAAGGGTCCAACGCGTTTGTGGGATGTCGGATGCGTTTCCCAGATAATGTACGCATGCATTATCCTTCACAACATGATCGTCGAAGACGAAGGCATACAACTGACTAGTTGGGTCAGTGACGATGAAGCCGGTCCAAGCCACGGAACGACCACCCCTAGTGTACGACGTGGGGTACCTCTCGATGAAGCCGGCCGCCTTCAGGAATTTGCCAACATGCGCCAAGTGGATGCTCATATTCAACTCCAAAAGGATATAATTGAAGAGTTGTGGGCACGGAGGATTGCACGGCGATAGTTTTTTTTCTTTATTATGCATGTAATTTTTTTTTATCTATGTAACTTTTTTAAATGCAATTAATGAATTTTCCCGTATATGTGTCGTAAATTTAGTTCCGTATTTTAATCGTAATTTTAATTCCGTAAATGTAGTATATTTTGAATTATTTTTATTGCGGTTGGCCTATGGCTGGCCTAAATCTGATGTGGCAGGTGGATTTTTTAGTGTTGCTGACGTGGCAGGGGAGAGAATGGCTGGCCTAAGCACCATTGCGGATGCTCTAAGAGATGGGATAAAGTAGAGATAAGGGGGTTTCCATTTTAAGTAATGGGCCATCTTGGTTGAGACAAACCAAAAAGGAAAGTGAGTCATTTTTAATGGGACGGAGGAAGTATTAAACAAAATAAATGATTAAAACAAATAAATGGGGTTTGCATGGGGTAAACGAACTGGTATTCATGAATGACTGTACTCATATAATGTACTCCACTATGTAGTGTAACATTTTATTTCTATATATAATTACTTGATATAATTATTTATATTAAATATTAAATATTAATTAATTATAGCAGTTCATGTACATTAGAATAGCACAACAATTTATATCCGTTATGATAAGCTAGTTCAAATGTGTATAAGATTTTTGGTACATTGCATCTGTGCTTTGATACTTCCCTTTTAAGTAATTGTACGTGGTAGAAGGTAAAGACAATAAAAAAAAGACTTTGGCTCAATTGTTTTCGCAATTGCAGTTAGAATAATATTTTTGAATTTATAATTGATTTTTATCTTCTCATTGATCAAGATATGAAACTCCATCCTTCCTACATAGGTCAGCTCGAGAAATTTCTTACGTCGTAATCTGTGGCTGTTGCTGTTCTTAAATATTGAAGGCAAAATAGTCTTTGTTAATGTTTAAAAGATCGTTACATCTAACACACTACCAAAATAAATTTATAATTTAAGTTATGATTTTAAATTATATATTATCAATGTATCATTTTGCATGAATCAATATGAATGGAGATTTTATTGCTTCGGTCGACCCAGCACCTTCTAAATTTTGTGCAAGTGTTAGTTAGCCACATAATTATTGATTAAACAAATTAGAGACCTAAAAAAGATAACTCAAATGTGGGTGTCACGATGTAAATTAGTTGGTAAAATATTTCTTCATTCATATAATAGGCAGGAGGTTCAAATCATTAATGGATTATTATCGATTCTGATAGATAAGAAGGGAAAAATAACTCAAATTTAATAAAATACTAAGTCTATAAGATAGGAACAGAGAAAATTGGTTGAAGATCTATATAAATGGAAATGTGTCCCACCGGTCACCAATTTTGTGGTATAGGCTATATACACTTTTATTGCAATCGAAAATTAAAAAAATACCCTCATCTCTCCCTTGTCGCTCACGGTCTCACCCCTGACCCAGACCCAGACCCAGACCCACATGAAATAGTATCATCTCATATAGTAGTAGTACTGTAGTAGTATTATTTAATGCACACCATGTTGAATTCATATTTTGCATAAGTTACGTGTCAACCAATTTGTTGTCCACCAACCAAACAAACGCATTTACAAGTTACTCCTATTAAGATTATGATTCCTTGTACAGTTATACTCCTTATCATGTGTTTCGAATATAAACAAAAATTATTCAAATTTTAACTTAGGTTATCGAGATAATTATCTTTAATTAACTAATTAGAGTAATAACTGAATTAACTAATTGACAAAATGGAATTTGTAATAAACGTTTAATTGATATAGTAAAAGGATATATAATTTTAAAATTACAATATGCTTCAGAAATTCTAATTGACAAAATAATAATACTAGTAGTAATAGTTATTATCATCATGATCCAAAATTTTAATAATTATATTAAGATTGTCAAGTTATTAACTGATAAAATCTAATTACAATACAGTACTATAATACTAAAATTCTTGATATTACTTACAGTTATTCTATGATTCTATATTTTGAATTTTAGTAGAATTTTAAAATTAAAATACTATTATTAAATTAGTTTCAGAATGACAACAATATAAAATAGTGGCCATTTTTCGGCTGGCTTGTTTCCCACTCTACTTTGCACTTTGCAGTCAAAATTTATTCATCCAAACGCGTTGATCAAGAAAATTATGGCCTTTGAAAATTTTGATGAAGAATCGGTCTTCAAGCAGCCATGTCCACTTTCAAGTCTTCGTTCCTATCTCACGAAATTTCCAAGTCTTCTTCATTTATCAACCAAGTCCAATCAATCTCCATTATTTTATTTCTATTCTTCAATCTTTCTCCACCATTTCCAATTTCTTTAGATAATGGCAAGTTTCCACACTACAAGATTACACATTTTCTACTCCCCCTGCTGAAACCGACAATGGTTCTTCGTCAATGATTGATTCATCTGTTGCACTTCTGATTTCAAGCCTAAAATCCTAAATTCTCCGATTTTGATTGCTTCACTCGATATGACTAGCGTTTTGAGGAATTTCTGGCCTGGTGCTTCCTCGTCGAAGAACGACGATCACGACGATGAGTACAGCGTGGAGTACTCCTTCGCGGTGGAGTACAGCGGCCCTCCGCTCAGCCACGAGATTCCGCAAGTGGTTCCGGTGGATGTCCGCCGCATTCCTACGGCGGCGGTGGCTGCCAATGCCGTGATTATTAGCAATCTCGCCATACCAGTTCTTCAGCCAATTGGAAGAAAATCCGATAAATCTGGAAATAATTCGTCAATTGAGCGGAAATTGAGTACTGGCTCACGTGTTGGTGAATCTGTGAGGGATAGAGGGGTTTATTCGAGTAAATTGGAGAGCTTTTCGGAGAAGGAAGGTGTGTTGGAAGGGAGATCAGTTGATGCACACAACGTGTTCGGTGAAAGTTCCAGCAGCTCTGGCACTATGGGGTTCTCGGATGGCCGTGATGATTCCAATCAGCTGTCAGGGAGCTCGGATTGTGAGGAGATGGGGGAGGAGAACAAGGCCAATGTGTTGAATGATGACCTCTCGGAGACCACCACGTGCAATTCAATCGAAGAGCTGGAAGAAGAATGTGAGGCAGAAGCTTCGGGTGCAGCCAGCAGAGCACCGGTTGTGACATTCCGTGACCTGTCTTTGACTGATTCTGCGTCCGAGGAGAGTGATCAAGACGAGGCTGTAATGTCACCAGAGAGGCCTGCGTTGGTGGAGGACGTGAAGGGGCTGTGCCACAGGTGCAGCAGGAAAGAGCGGTTTGCGGATAGGGAGGTTTGCATCGTGTGCAATGCGAAGTATTGCAGCAGGTGTGTACTGAGAGCAATGGGGTCAATGCCGGAAGGGAGGAAGTGCAACACCTGCATTGGTCACCGTATTCATGAGCCGAAGAGGGGAACGCTTGGGAAGAGTTCAAGAATGATGAAAAAGATGCTGACACGCGATGCTGTTAAAAAGATCATGAGCGCGGAGCTCTCATGTCCGGTTAACCAGCTGCCGCCTCATCTGATCTATGTGAACGACAAGCCATTGTCAATTGAAGAGCTGGTTACGCTGCAGAGCTGCTCGAATCCTCCCAAGAAGCTTAGACCTGGGAGATATTGGTACGACAAGGTGTCTGGATTTTGGGGGAAGGTGAGAGGAAGAGCTGTTTCTTGGACTTTAGGCTAATTTCGTGTGTTGTTTTATTTGTGTAATACTTTTTGGCTGAATGAGCAGGAAGGAGAGCCACCATGCCAGATTATCAGTCCCCTGCTGCAGACTGGTTATCAAATTAGGCGAGATGTTAGCAATGGTGCAACAAACGTGCTGATCAATGGTCGGGAGATAACCAATCGCGAGCTCTGGCTGTTATGGGTATGTCATGTGTAAGGGATTTCCTCGAGGCACTATTATTTTGAAGGTGTAGATGAAAGCTGAGCAGTTTATTGTGATGTTTGCAGGCTGCTGGAATCAGCTACGAGGGCGAGCCTCACTTTTGGATCAGTGCTGATGGATCCTGTAAGCTTGAAGGCATGAATAATGTGATTGCAAAATTATGGGAAAAGGTAAGCCAAATATTTTTGTATGTTCTTTTCAATTGATGCATTTATTGTATGGTTATTGACTGTGCTGAAAATGTGTCACAGAAACAAGCCAAGATGTTATGCATGGCTCTATCTTTGCCACTTCCTTCTAGTAGGGCTAATCCTGCTGGCGAAGACTCCGTCAGAGATAGGGAAAATGTTGCAAAGAGGATAGAACGGAACATGATGTATAAACTTCTCCTTGTAGGCTGTGATCAGTCTGGAACGAGTACGATATTCAAACAGGTGAGGCTTAGGTGGTGGAATATATCTTCTTGTTTTGATTGAGTCTCCAATTTGTTTGTCGCTGGTGATACTTTGATGCTCTTTAGTTTGAAATCTGTATTTATTTTGGCCTTTTGAGCTCAGATCTGCTAAATATGTTTTCTGTAATGTGAATTGGATTTATATGTTGCAAAAGAAGCAAAATTAGCAATAATGTCTAAAGCTGCATATATACGATGCAAGTTGATGCATTGAACTTGAATTCAGTTGCATGAAATTTCATACTCCTCTTATTATTAAGGTGCATTTTATGACGAATCTGTTTGTTTGCCTATTTGTTGTGTCCAGGCGAAAATTCTGTACAATGTCCCCTTTTCAGAAGATGAGAAGCAAAACATCAAAAACATGATCCAAAGAAATTTATATAGATACATTAGCATTCTTCTTGAGGGGCGCGAGCATTTCAGAGAAGAAGATGCAATGGATTTAAGAAGGCGACGTGCTGACAAGCCTGGTCCTTCAGGTATACATACAGTTAGTTATTTTATTGACATCAGTTAGTAATCTCTTAGATAAGGAGTATTTCCTAAAAGAGGGCCTTTCTCTCAAAATAGGCCAAGCATCACTTCCACTTTTGGAAAACTAACAAATGCAAAGATACTCTTAAATGATGTGAAGTTTTCATATTTGGAAAATAGATTGAATTCGAAATTTCAAAGATTTGTGTGTTCTTGCTAGTCACAAAATGTGATGAAACATATATACATGCAAGTCCTACACATTTTAGAATATTTTTGCATAAAAGAATCCTAGTTTGGTTATATTTTGCATAACTAAATCCTTTTGTTGTCTTCCTTCAGTAGTGAAAGAGGAATCTGACCAAGTAGATGAGAAGAATGCTTATTCGTTCAGTCGAAATCTGGAAAATTTCTCGAGTTGGCTACAGCAAATCACGATGACAGGCAACTTAGATGCTATATTTCCAGCTGCTACTCGAGAGTATTCACCTCTAGTCGAGGAGCTATGGAAAGACAAAGCTTTTCAAGCCATTTACAGACGGAGGAATGAGCTGCCTATGCTGCCTAGAGTTGCTAACTACTTCTTAGATAGAGTGAGTCGTAATATATGGTCTTTTCTCTTTAAGATGCTACATCCTTCGTTCAATCTTAATTTTATCCACACATATTTATAAGCTTCTCTCTGTATCAAAAGGCAGTTGAAATTTCGCGGATGGACTATGAGCCATCTGAATTGGATATCCTATACGCAGACGGCGTAACTTCTTCAAATGGAATTGCATCCATGGAGTTTTCTCTTCCAAAATCGTCTCAGGATGGCTACATGGAAAGTCTAGATCATAATGAGCCACCGTTGAGGTGTGTTGCATCGGAACTCTGATTTACTGCATCCAAATTGAAACCCAAGCATTGATTTTTGAACATTGCAGAGAGAGTGTTCAAGTTGGTTTAAATAAATGATTTTTTTCTTAATTATTTAAATTTTGTGAATGCAGCTGTGAACTCATCAGAGTTCATGCAAACAGCCTTGGAGTGAACTGCAAGTGGCTGGAGATGTTTGAAAATTCCGACCTCGTCCTATTCTGCATTTCCCTCACAGAATACGCTGAGTACCACGAAGACATAAACGGGACGCGATCAAACAAGCTGTTGGAGACCAAGCGACTCTTTGAGAGGATCATCACTCATCCCACCCTTGCCGACAAACAATTCCTTCTCATCCTCAACAAGTTCGACCTGCTGGATGAAATGATCTATGAAACTCCCCTATCACAGTGTGAGTGGTTCCAAGATTTCAACCCGGTGATGAGCAAACACCCTCACAATCCCAATAGCAACAACAATCCCTCGTTGGCACAGCGCGCCTCCCACTATGTTGGTGTGAAGTTCAAGAGGCTGTTCTATTCCCTGACCGGGCGAAAGCTGTTTGTGGTACAAGCAACGGGGCTGGAGGCAGATAGCGTCGACAAAGCCCTTAGGTATGGCAAGGAGATCCTCAAGTGGGAAGATGAGAGACATACTGTAAGCATGAATCAAGATTCTAGTGAGAGCTTTGATCCAAGTTCCTCTGCTTACACCTCTTGAAGCCCTTCTCGAGTTTTGATGCAATCCAAGAGAGCAAATGTATATAGATTCAAGTTTTTTTTGTGTGTAATAAACTGGCAAATGTGTCAAAAGTAGAGTAAGTGCAAGAGAAGTATGTATCCACATTTGGACCAAAGGAAAATTCATTCATTCAATATAGAGTACACATTAATACAGGATGAAAACATTCTTATACAAATATACATGTTGCTGCTACATTTTGGATTCTACAAAGAGCTAATCCCTTTTCCACATTGAATTTCAAGAGGGGGCGAACCGGTCAAGGAGCAACAGAACTATTGTTTCCGGCATAGCATCTTCGTTTCTTTCCGTCGTCGTCGCTGGTGATGAAGAAGGAGAGCCATGTTGTTTCGGTTCTTGGCTTTTCTCATCAGTTTTCCTAAAACTTGATAGGAATGGGTTTTTGGCTCTCACCTTTGCAAACATTCCTCTCCCTGATTCTCCAATGCAAACTTCACCTGCAGCTCCCATTTTTTTCTGTAACACTCAAAAAGTTTTTTCTTTTCTTTTTTTACTTGTTTCTCCTCCTCATTGATAGAGTGTATTTATAGGAAAGAGTCATGAAGGTTGAAGTTCATTACACACACAAACAAACACAGTGGGGAGATATTTATTTTGGATTAGCATGAAAAATCAATGTGTGGAGGCCCATAACATGCGGATTATTCTGCAATAGGAGAGAAGGGTCAAGAATAGCATGCTCACATGCTAAGTGTGAATCTATAAGTGAAAAGAATATACAAAAGGAATCATGTTTGTGCATATAAAATTGTGGAGGGAGGCTTGCTACCATTCATTTGTTGAAATTGAGGGTTTCGTCACATATGGGCTTCAAAAGGGCAAAAAAAGAAAAAGAAAAGAGATATTTATTGGGCTTTTATTATAGAGTTAATCAGCAGTCAAGATTTTTTGCACAACTAAAAAACAAATTAAAAAAAAAATTAAAAATGAAAATTTTTTTTTGCACAACTCAATATCGAGTGGTTCCCACTATAAACTAGTAAGAGTTTTCAATGTCACAAGCCTCAGTGAAAGATGATGATCTCTAATTATATTCCCAGCGTCCCATAGAAATTGACTATATTTTTTTTTTCGTCCGTCCCATAGAAATAGTCCACAATCCACTACAAAATTTTAATTACTTTTTCTCCTTTTTTTTAATTTATCAATTATACATTAAAATCCGTATCTTCTTAAATGGCCTATTTTTATGGGACGGAGGGAGTATCATAGTTGCAGGAAATATGTAATCAGAGTATAAATATCGAAGAAGGGGGTGTAGCTCATATGGTAGAGCGCTCGCTTCGCATGCGAGAGGCCCGGGGTTCGATTCCCCGCACCTCCATCTCCTTTTTTCACTCTTTTTCCGGCGGGGGAGTTGCAATAAAGCCGCAAAATGCTGCCTGACTTCCTCGCGTGTGGCCTTATCACGAGAAATGTATTTTGTTTGTTTAAAATAATTTATCATTTTTATTCATCAACCTAATCAGTTTTAACATACTCCACTATTCACTGTTATATAAGAAAGACAATCAGTTTTTAGAGCTAAAAGATGAAGAAAGCTCCACAAAATATTGTAATCGGATAAACTTTCCCTAGTGACTATACAATCTTATAACTTGGTTGCATCAAGTCCAATGTATCCCATGTAACGTAAGGCCGTTTGACCAAGTGGTACAACAAGTAAACGAATTATTTGAGCTCCAAGTTGCATCGAGATTTTAAAATTAACAACTAGAACTCATTGTTTAATCCTCCTTGCTCATCCGTGGAATCTGTTACTAAAATTTAACTCAACATGCCCAATAAATAATAATGAACCTAGATCTTGAATTTTATAAAAAGTTAAAAACCCTCCAACAATCCCAACCAAGTCACAAACAACCCCTCACACACATGGCTTCATGGCCCCGAATCCGCCTCTTGTGGCGCTGGGCCGTCGTCCTCTGCGGCGTGGCCGCCCTCCTCACCATCCAACTCAACGCCCTCTTCGCCGAATACAAGAAGGCAGCAAGGTTGATGATGCTGCAATCCCCCCTCCTATCCTTCCAAGAGCTCGATCAAGTCGAGTACCTCACCCTCCTGCCCCCTCGCAGCCTCAAACACCCTCAAACCATCAACCTCAATGATGAATTCCTCAACGAATCCTCCCCCGCCCGCCCCCTCTTCTTCCCCAGTCCCTGGTACGCCACCCTCGATCCAACTAAAACCAACACAAACGCCACCACCCGCTTCTTCTTACCGGAGAAAATCTGGCTCGACACAGCCGGCCACCCCATCCAAGCCCACGGCGGCGGCATTCTCTTCGATCACAAATCCGCCACCTATTTCTGGTACGGCGAGTACAAAAACGGCAAAACCTACCACGCTGAATCCACCGGCACCGCCCGCGTCGACGTCATCGGCGTCGCCTGCTACTCCTCCAAAGACCTCTGGGCGTGGAAGTTCGAAGGGATCGCGCTGGCCGCGCATCCCTCCGACCCCACGCACGACCTCCACAAATCGAAGGTTCTAGAAAGGCCTAAAGTCATATACAACGAAGAAACAAACAAATTTGTCATGTGGATGCACGTGGACGACGCCACGTACAGCAAGGCCGCGGCCGGGGTGGCTGTAAGCGACCACCCGACCGGGCCGTTCACGTATGTGCGCGGCACGAGGCCTAACGGCTTCGACAGCCGCGACATGACCGTGTTCAAGGACGAAGACGACGGCGCGGCCTACCTGATCTACGCGTCGGCGAGGAATAAAGAGATGCACATCAGCCGATTGAGTGAGGATTATACGGAGGTGGAGAATGTGACGGTGAGGGCGCTGATCGGGATGCACCGGGAGGCGCCGGCGGTGTTCAAGCACGGAGGGGTGTACTACATGGTCACGTCCGGGTGCAGCGGCTGGCTGCCCAACGAGGCGCTGGTGCACGAGGCCGAGTCGATGCTTGGCACGTGGGAGACTATTGGGAACCCGTGCGTGGGGGCGAATAAGGAGTACCGTGCGGCTACGTTTTTCTCGCAAGGGAGCTTCGTGCTGCCGATGCCGGGTGGGGGCGGAGGTGACCGTGGGTTGTTCATTTTCATGGCGGATAGGTGGAATCCGGCGAATTTGCGGGATTCGAGGTATATGTGGCTGCCGTTGACGGTGAAGGCCAAGTTTGAGAGGTATGGGCCGTTTCCATTGTGGTCTAAAGTGGCTATATTTTGGCATGAGAGATGGAGGGTTCCTATTAAGGATAATGGAGAGACTTATTATGTATCTAAGCCTTTTAGCGCAGGGGATGATTTGTGAATTAAACACCACAATCCTCTGTTTTCAACTCTATCTTTTATGTAATTTTTTTCATTTCAATGCATTAGCTACTATTGTTGTGGTAACAACAGGGAATGTGCGAAGCAATCGACGGAATCCCAAACGTGACATGCCCCGACCTAAACTAAGGCTCTGATATAGGTGGTGCCTTAATTCACACCAGAATTTCACATTAGTACTGGGACACTTCCCAAAGGCCTGACCCTGACAAATTCACGGTTTTGTTTTTGGGACACTCTCAAGGCGTTACACAGTAACGAAGTAGGGGTTGGATTTTGGTTGCACATTTATTAAACATGAATAGAAATATACAACTCAATGTATTATGTAAAATAATGGAATCAGTTGTACATTGCAAATAAAAGGAGATGCAATTGAAAAAGGACAAGATAATATAGATAGGCTGTGTGTGTACAACAAACACCTTGTTGATTGATCATTCTTCCTCGACGAAGGCTTCGATCCGGAGGAGGACGAAGCCGATGGCGACGCCAACGAGAGTGATGCCGTTCATGATGGCGGCGATCCGGAAGATCTCCGCGACATTACTGCAGGTGGAGGTGAGAGCGCCGCCGCCGCTGCTGCTCTTTCTCCCCTGCTGTTTCAAAGAGCTAACTATCTTTGCAAAAGACTGGTCGCTGGTGACCGAAAGGCCTAATGATGCCACGTGGTTGTGTGCCTTGAGCCCTCCGAATGAGTTGAGCCCGTTGATGTACCTCACTCTGGTTCGGCCCACGGATGGCCTGCTGGGGCCCACCACCGCCGCCACTGCCGTCACCGGAGATATAGCCGTTGCCATTTTGCTTGCACTCTGTATAATTAAAGAAAGAATGGTTAGCTAGTGAGTGTAGGAGTTATGAATGATGTGTGTGGTTTGTTACCTTTGTTTGATGCAAGAAAATTGGGATGATGGGGAATTGAATGAGAGGAGGAGTTTGTATGGGAGAGATATGATGTAAGTGTGGATAAGGTAGTGGAGAATATGTGAATGAGGCTCATTTTTTAAGTAGTTTCCTCACCTCTTACCAGTGGCTACAAACAAGATTGGCTTATTATTGGAATACTAAGTTAATTTGTTTTTGCAAGTTGCAACCATTTTCCCTTTACCTAAATTCATTTAATAATTAACAAAAAAAATTTAATGTTCTATTAATAATGTCCTAATTGATCATATTATAATATTTTTATAAATATACATAAATATTTTCAGTAAGAAACATCAATAACGCTTGAATCAACAGAATTGATTCAATCTGAATTTTGAAATTTCGACCAAATTTCCGATTTTTTTGCATTGCACCAAAAGTTATTTACATGGACTAGTACTATAAATTTTCTTGAGTAGTAGTACTATTTGTACTAAATTTTAAGTACTTTTTTTTCTCCGTTTATGTTACCAAAATGAATTAAGGAATTCAATGTTTTGCCTCTGCCAAAAAGCGTGTTGCAATTCTACTAGTTGAATTGAAATTGAATATTAGCACTTGAAACCTTCCACTATAATCTGTTGTAGCCGTTGTAAATGAACTCGATTTCACAAGCATCCAATTCATGGCGCCAAAACGTTCTCAAAATACACCTAGCATATTATTCGACTCAAAAAATGTCGCACGCATCGACTCTCCAAAAGATCAGAGATATAAGGCCTCTGCATCAAGCCCACGCTCATATAATCGTGTCAAATCTCTCTGGAAATGTTTTCCTATGCAACAGGTTGATGAATGCATATGCCTCTTGCGGATTTGTATCGATATCTCAGATTATATTTTCTCAAATTACGGACAAAAATTTGGTGTCTTGGACGATTTTGCTATCTGGGCTCACGAAAAATGACCGTTTCTTCGAAGCTGCTGAGGTGTTTAATGAGATGATGGTACTAAAAATTAGGCCGAATGAGAGAACAATCGCGACTGTTTTGCCTGCATTTGGAAAGTTAGGGAGGGTATTATTGGGGAAATCTGTACACTGTTATTGGATAAGGCGCAATTTTGGTGGTAATGTGTTTGTGGAAACAGGTTTGGTTGATATGTATTCAAAATTTGGGTGTACGAGGATTGCGAGGAATGTGTTTGACAATATGTCTGTGAGAAATGTGGTCTCGTGGAATGCGATCATTTCAGGATACTCCAGTAACGGATATGGAGGAGAAGCGTTGCAGATGTTCATTTGGATGAAGAGGAATGGGCTGCCGTGGGATATTTTTACTGTGATGAGCTTGATTAGTTTAGAGGATTTTAGAGTAGGAACAGGGATCCATAGCTTGGTGGTTAGAAGTGGATATGAGAATGATCCACTGATTAGAACGGCTTTGATGGGATTGTATATAAATGGAAATTTTGTTGATGATGCTTATCGTATATTTGAGGAGATCGGTAAGAAGGACTTGGTTGCTTGGACTTCGATGTTGAGAGGGTTTTTGAAGAGTGGGAATTGGAGAAGGACCGTTGAACATTTTAAGAAGATGATGGGAGAAGACAAGATAGCGCTGGATTATGTATCTCTTATAACCATGCTTTCGGGTTGCAGCTGTTTCGGAGCTTTGGAGCAGGGAAGGCGAATGCACGGTCTGGTTTTGAAAACTGGTTTGCAAGATGATCTCTTTGTTGGTTCAGCTGTAATAGATATGTATGCTAATTGTGCAAGTATGATAGATGCAAAAAGATACTTTGGAGGTATGGTAGAGAAAGATGTTGCGTGTTGGAACACGCTGATATCTGGTTATGGCATGATTGGATGTGGGAATGAAGCCATAGACACATTCTTAAAGATGAAGGGTTCGGGTCTAAGTCCAGATGAGTCGACGTTGGTATCAGTCCTGTGTGCTTGTAGTCATGCTGGTCTGGTCGAGAAAGGGCTCCGAATCTTTGATCAGATGACCAAAGTTTGGAACTTAAGTCCTAATTTGAAGCACTATGCCTGTGTTGTTGACCTTCTTGGTCGTTCTGGGCGAATAAATGATGCTTACTCACTCACGAAGAGCATGCATCTGCAGCCGGGGCTTGAGATATACAGTTCTTTGCTTACTGCTTGCAAAATCCATAGGAACTTTGAGTTGGGAGACGAGATCGCTCAAAAACTTGTTGAGTTGAAACCTAATGACGCAGGGCAGTATATATTGCTCTCAAACGTGTATGCTTTGGCTGGAAATTGGGATTGTGCAAGACTGAGTAGAGTATCTTTGAAATCGAACAACTTGAAGAAGAACCCTGGCCTTAGTTATATGGAGATAAATGGAGAAATGTTCATATTTATGGCACGCCAGAGAGACCATCCTCACTACCTAGAGATTAGGGACTTCCTTCAAGGCTTGATCTTGAAAATAAAAGCTGCAGGATACGAGCCTGACACCGACTCTGTGCTCCTAGATGTGTCGGATGATGTGAAGAGAGATATTCTGTTTCACCACAGCGAGAAGCTTGCTATTGCTTTTGGACTGATGAGGACTAAGCCGGGATCAGTAGTTCGGATCACAAAGAATCTACGGATTTGTGATGATTGCCACTTAGCTAGTAAGTTCGTCTCCAAAGTCTATGCGCGAGTTCTGATTATAAAGGATGCCAATCGCTTTCATGTTTTTCGTGATGGCATATGCTCCTGCAGAGACTGGTGGTGAATGTTGGATGCAGAGCAAACGTTCTCTGATGTTCGATCTTGCTCTACTCAAACAAGGAGTTTTTTTTAATTTTTTCGTCGAGGCTGTACATAAGATAAAACATCTTTACTCCTTTCCAATTATTTAGAATTTGCTTGTTAGCATTTTTAGCACATTTTTTTACTGCAACTAACTATCTTATTGATCTTGAAATAAAACCCAGCAATTAATATGTTGAAAGCAAGGAAACACTTTATCACATAATGCAAACTAAGGTTAAATAAGATCACATGATCAGTTCCATGGACAATTCAAAAGATGGTAGTTACATTCTTTCATCTGAGAACGTGGAATTTCATCACTCTCTTCTCAACCAGCTCAAAAATGCAGACGTCACCTTTCTTGATGGAACGAGCATCTGCGAGGGCCTTCCATCCTCCAGTCATAGCAAGACGATTGCCGCTCGTGACGGTAATAGTGACTGGCCAAGAAACCCCATCAGAGTCCATCAGCACCATTGGCTCCTTGGACAAAGACATATGCCATCTCGAAAAGTGGGTTGGAATCACCTGCAACAAAACACATACAAGTTCTCGGTCATATCTGTTCACCAAAATTCATAAAACCATTATTCAAAGTGCATCTCACCATTGAGCATTTGTGGCCAACATTGTAGCGTTTAATCTCGCGCCTGAAGAAAGGGAAAGATGAGGCGAAAGGAGGCGCGGAGGCGGCTGGCTGATCATATTTCTTGAGCCAGCCATTGCTGCCATAGATTTTCACATCAAAAGACATCCCACCATTGTATAGGAAGTGTGCCCACTCTGCTCTTCCTAAGTCGTGACTTTCGACGAAATGTGGCCATCCTTGGATGAGATAGACGCCGCCGTCTCTCTGCTCCAGCTTCGTGTCCCAACTCCCACAGGGACTCCTCAGGGCCACCGTTTCAGTTTCCTCGGTTGCCAAGTGTTCATCGAAAAACTTGGTCGGAATTTTCTGCACAGTTTATATAATCATGAGAGAATCAATATTAGTATAGTCAAGATTTAGAGACAAAGTGATTTTCCAACCTACTTACCAACTCTTTCAGATTGTCAGACCACATGATTTGGAAGAAGGAAGGCCTTGTGTCTGGACTTCCCCAACTTCCCTCTCCATCCTTGTCCTTCTCCATCTCAGAAAACCTTGATTAGAAGCTTCAAATTAACTTGAGTTAGTGACAAAACTATAAGACACACACACACGCACACATGGTATGTTTGGTTGGTTTGCACAGTCAAAACATGGTATTCATGTAAGTGGGCTATTCATGATTTTAGAGATAGTATACTTTTGGTAAAATTTGTATATAAAAAGAAAACTTTTTTATGAGCATCAACAAAACAATGAATTGGGAATTGGAGAAACAGGAAAGCAGTAGTCAATGATGATAAAATTTAGTGCAAAAAACATCACAAAGGAGTGGCTTGATTTTGTTAAATAACATATGAGTAGGCAAATTCCAAAGTGAAATAATCAAAATAAATACCAAATCAACAAGAGAAGCCTAAAATTTCAGGTAAAGGTGTAAGATAGAATGAATTACCGTCAGTAGAGGAATACTGAGGAGAATCAAAGTCACACACGAGCCCAGAATTTGTTCCACCAAGGAGAAGAAAAAGGGTAATTCCGATAAGTCTCAACCTTGATCTTTACAAGGTTGAAATGAGTGGTGCTACAAGTTTTGGGGGTTTGTATTATTGGAAATGTGAATTTTGTTGAATTATTTTGAACTTGCAGTTTTCACACAGACAATGCAGGATGGGAAGAAAAAGAGAGAAAGAGCCATGCATGCACAATATAGCAACTTTTCTTTTTATGTTCAAATAAGATTATAGCTGCAACCTACACTCTGATAAATAAATATGGCCCATTACAGCTACAGTGGTGGTAATTTCAGGAGATAGGTGCAGGAATTCCAAACCCTTTTTTTTTTCGTAATCACAAGCTGTTTAAATTTAAATATTATGGTGAAATTTTTCGGTCAAAAATTTAAAAAGTGGCTGACTAAAATATAATTAAATGATGATTATATAGTCGAACGTTGTGTCTACGGAGTATTTTTTATTTGCCACTTCACACATATATAATTTCCCATGATTATGAGATAATTGAGAGCAATGATATACTCAACCATTTTTTAAAAAAATTATGGTATTAAATAGAATTTGACCAAACTAAACTTTATGATTTTTCTAGCAATTATTAAAAAAAAAATTCCACCTCTTAATCTCCTATTCATATAAATTGTTTTATCTTTGAGATACAATAAAACTCTATTAACCTAGTAATAAAGTGGTCAATATGTTTTTGCTTCAGTTTTAAATTTATTGTATAGCAATTTTTAAATTTGATGTTGCAATAACTAAATAAATAATTTTGAATATTTTTGGCCTTTTAATTATGATGATCAGATGATTTGTACAACGCTGCAACCTAACGTCATTGCTTGGTGCACCTATAAAGGCTGGCTTCTACTGATGCAATGGAGATGTTTATTTATTACTCCTAGTTGGTAGAAACAAAAAAATCTTCGATAAATTCAAAGTAGATAATAGTAAATCATTGTCACCTTTAACAAGTTAATGATTCAGATGTTGAGATCTTAATTTACATGTTGGCATCATGCAAGGTTAATTGGTTAAAGTTGAATATGATTTGTCTTACCGAATTTGATTATAATTTGTCTTTACTGTTACCTGTTACCGTATTAGAAAGGAATTGTTACTTTAAGTTATTAAAGATTTATTTTTGTTTGAGAAAATGTAAATACTATTATCTCCGTTCCATGAACAAAAACAAAACAATACTAGTTTTAATAGTACTGCTAAATTTGATAAAGTAAAAAAAATATATAAAAAGAATAAATGGTAGAAGTATTATTAGTGGATAATGAGAATAATTATTGGTGAAAATTGAGAATAATTATTGGTGAAAATTGAGAATATTGTCAATGTTTACCTGGAGAAAAAGCTTTTCAAAATAAAGTTTTTTTATCTTATAAGAGCATTCGTATCGTCGAGACAGCGTTGCGAAGCTCGTCTCGTCGAGACGAGACGAGACATCTCGTCGCGCGATGCGTGCCGGCGAGGCCGGCCTCGAGCTGGCGAGACGACGCGCGCGCCCACGTGGCGCGCGCTGGAGCATGGCGTGACGCCCAATCGCCGGCCCGCGAGTGGGCGTCGGAATTATGACGTAATAATTTTTTTTTATAAATTCGAATTTAATAAAAAAAAATAAAATTCAAACGGTCAAATGACCGTTGGGAACAAACGGTCGAATTTTTAAATTTTTTTTTTCTTTTTCTTTTAGTATTCTATAAATATACTCCATACTTCATTCACCATTTTACACACAAACACTACTCTCATTCCTCTTCCATTTTACACACAAACACTACTCTCAAATTGTTGAAAACATGTCCGGCGATGGAAACTCCAGCGGCGGCGGCTCCGGCAGGCGGCGCTCCGGCGGGTTCGACTTGAACTCGTTCGACGATTGGGCGAGCATGTACAACTGTTTGGGTACTCCCGGTTCGTCGCCGGGCACCCAAGCCTCGACCACTCAAACATCACATTTTGATGTGGATGCATACTATCGTTCCTCCCCCCCCCCCCCCCCGAGTAATGGCCAATTGCCGGGATTATCCCAAATTCCGGAGAATTTTTTGGCGCCTGAACGCACTTTGCCCGACTGCCCAATAGGTGGAGGCTCCAGCTCCGGCTCCGGCAGGATCGGCCTCAGGCTCGGCGTCAATGCCGAGGAGGAAGAGGAGGAAGCGGAGGAAGAGGTTGTGGGAGACGACACCCGTCATTCATACAGCCAAGACGAGACGTTGACTCTGTACGACGCTTGGATCAACGTCTCGTACGATACTGTCGTCGGGAATCAACAAACCAACAAGTGTTTTTGGCAAAAAGTCACTGAAGTTTACAACGCACGAAGGCCGAAGAAGACCATTGCCCGCAACGTGAAGATGCTCCGCAGTCATTGGGACCGATGCGACAGAGATGTCAAAAATTTTTGCGCGATATACAGGGCAGAAGAGGCGAATTATCAGAGCAGAGCCAGTGGAGCCGACATTCTGAGAGTGGCGTTGCGGGTCTTCAAAGACGACGTCGGTAAAGATTTCAAGTATGTCGATGTTTGGTCGCAAGTCCACCACCTTGAAAAGTGGGCTGGCGGTGTCGAGTTGGGCGTGAAACGCACGAAGCACACTGCGCGTGGCCACTACTCGTCTAGTGATGGCGGCGAAGGCAACACCTCACGTGAGGGCACGCAACCGATGATGCAGGGGGGTCTTCTTCCGGTACACGACATCGGCCGCAAGGGAACAAGGCGGCGAAGGCGGCTAGAACGAGAGGGAGAGGGAGGGGCTGCGGCGAATCAAGCCAGGCGGGCTCGGGCTCGGGCTCCGGCACGGGCATGGGCTCGAACACCCTAATGTCCATGTACCTGGTCGCCACGATGGCTGACCTTTCAAAAATGACTCCTGGCCAAGTTTCAGCCCATATGGCCGGAATTGAGTATATGAGAGCTCAACTTGGTATATGGAACTTGGGTGCACCGCCGACTTCGGGGGATGATGATTCGCCGGCGGAGTAGTTTTTATAGTTTAATTTAGAGTATTTTAATTATGTATTTTTTTTATTTTTTAGGATTTTAAATTATGTATTTTTTTTATTTTTTAGGCTTTTAAATTCTAATATTTATTTTATTTAATGAAGTGTGTTTTTATTAATTGAATTTGTTAGAATTAAAAATAAAAAATGAAATTGAATGAATAGTTAAGAGATGGTTAAGAGATGGAGGGATGCAGGTGCTGTCTCTTAGTTAACAGATGAGCTGAAAAGTACAGTGAGATTCATGAATAGTGAAGAGATGAGACGGATAAGAGACAGGGTTGCGGATGCTCTAATGGAATAGATTTTTTAATCGAATTATGACGTAAAGTTAACATTAAGAATTTAAGATATTCAACTTTTACAGTTGCAGGAAGAAACCTCCCCTTAATCCCGCCCTTCCCTTTTCATTGATTTTCTACATTTCCTGTGATTATCTCTCTCTCCCGCAATTTAACACGTAAACCGCCAATTTCAAGTTTATTTTTGGAGGTTGAAGAAGAAGCCGTTCTTTTAAGGAAATCACAGGAATAGCGATACCATATTTGATTTCTGTGAGTTAATTTAATCCTATTGTTTTCAACACCTTATGAATTGATCATACGATGTGGTTTTCTCATCGGAATTCTGTTTTGATCTTCATCGGGACGTTGTGTTTATTCAATTTGAATCCAGATGATTCGTGAATTAGTATAACTGTGGTATTGAATCGTAGGCGATGAATCCGAATCCGGCGACAACGGCGGCAGCATGGATGATGATTGCGGCGTTGGCGCTGATGGCGATGATTCCGGCCTACGCCGGCGACACGAATCCGGTATTCAGCCCATGTACGGACACAAAAGTTCAGAAACACGACGGATTCACCTTTGGCCTCGCGTTTTCTTCAAGGAACAATTTCTTCTTCAACGACATTCAGCTTTCCCCCTGCGATTCTCGCCTCTCCCTCGCCATCAACGGCGCGGAGCTCTCTGTTTTCAGGCCCAAGGTCGATGAGATCACTCTGCTTACCATCAACAGCACCACCTTCGATCCTGTGAGCCTTCCTCTACTTATCTATGATTGATTCATCATTCGTTTGTAGCAATTATGTTTGTTTTGTGATCAAATTAGGTATCTGCTATTGTTGGTCAGAGCAAATTAGGAGGTTATAGGTGGCTTTTGCATTGATTCATCATCCATTTGTAGCAGTTATGTATGTTTTGTGATCAAATTAGTTATCTGCAATTGTTATTCAGAGCAAATTAGGAGGTTATATGGTGGCTTTAGCATTGATTCATCATTCATTTGTAGCAGTTATGTTTGTTTTGTGATCAAATTAGTTATATTCAATTGTTATTCAGAGCAAATTAGGAGGCTATATGGTGGCTTTTGCTGGACGAAAGTATGCAGCTCGATCCATCCCTATATTTGTCGCTGATGCCAATTACATCGTCACCAGCTTCACCATGGTAACAATCTTTCTTTCTTAATTGATAAATGAACATAAATTTAAAGGCCGCGTTGGTAGTTTGTTTGAAAATGTTGTTTGAAGTGGATATTTGATGTTGGCAGGTTCTTGAGTTCCAAAAGGGCACCCTGCAGAATTTGTACTGGAAGAAATTCGGGTGTGGGTCGTGCAGTGGGAGCTCGGTCATGTGCCTCAACAACACAGACTGCGCGGTCAAGAAGTCCAGCTGCAGAAGCGCCGGAGGCTCTATCGGTTGTGATGTAGGGATACAGTTGGCCTTCTCCGGCACTGATAAGAACTACAACGTGCTCAACTCGTGGTACGAGGTGGCAAATCTCCGGCAGTACTCCCTCTACGGCCTCTATTCCGATCTAAGTAACTCATTCAGTGGCCTCTTCTGAGTACGGCCTCTATTCCGATCTAAGTAACTCATTCAGTGGCCTCTTCTGAGATTACTACGTTGCATATTTGATACTGTATTAGCAACCTAAGCATTGTCCCACGAATTCTGAGGAATGTATTTGATGCAGAGATGCAAACCTTGCACACACACATGCATAATTGTCCACATATGAATTTGTGTCTTAATTTTCTACTGTCAGTTGAGAGAGGAAACTATGGATTTAGGATTTTATCAGTCTCAATAAAACCAAGAAAACAGGTAGAAACAAAGCAGAAGTCACAAATGTGCGCAGCTCGTGCTTTTTAGGCTGAAGGATGATGAGATTTCTCTGCTTACCATCAATGCACACTGCGACCAGCTTCACCATGAGAAACTGAATCTTGTTCAAATTTTTTCGTGATGGCAACTTCTTGAGTTTCAGAAGAGCAGCCTGCAGAGCTCAACAACTGGAAGAAAGTTGGATGCGGTTCTTGCATGGGGAGCTCGTTCAACAACATCGACTGCGTGATCAAAAATTCCAACGGCCTGTGATGCAGGGATACAGTTGATCTTCTCCGGCACTAATATAAACGAAAACATGCTCAACTTGTGGTATGAAGTAGCAAATCTCCGGCATTACTCCCCCTCCACTCTCCAGTGTCTACTTATGTTCTCAGTTATTCATTCAACTGCCATTTCTGGGATATCAAGATTACATTTTGTTGCATGCATTTGCCACAAAGTGATGCTGCAATGTTGTGAATTGTGATGGGAAAGTCGAGTAGGTGATCTTAACCTTTTTATTTGAAACACCTAAAGCTCTTCGAATGTCGAACAAACAGTTGTACAGAGGTTAAATCTGATATTTTTCCTTCTCTTTTTCAAACATCCCTCACGAGGAATATACAAAAAAATAGACAACTGTACACAGCAAATTCTTGCATTTTGTACAACAAAATTGGAACTGATCCAAAGTCAGTGTCCCCTGAAAATTGAAACTGATGACAGAAGCTTGACCATCTTCAGATGGTGAGTTAGAACAAGATTTTCTTCTATACAGGTTGAGATTGCGACTGTTCGTGGATATCCAAAACAAGCTCCCGCAGCTCAGGGAAAATTGATAGCAGAACAAGTTCCAGTATTCCATAACTGAGTTGCTTCAGACAAACTGTGGACTGCAAGTCATTGGAGCAACAAGATTTAATGCCAGAAAAGTAACACTAAACAAACACACACTTGCACGCATATTCTCATAGGCAAGCCTAGAGGTAGCATAAAAACAGCCTCAAGGTACTTCTTGGTATGAACAATGTAGGAAGGAGAGGATAAGTGATATACCTGAAGAAAATAGTAGAGATCTCCAGTGCACTGTCTGTACTGCTTTTGTCCAATCAAACTGACTAAAGTGGTTGGAGCACCATCTACCAGGAAAGGGAATGAGATAAAATATGTAATTTTCACTTTGAGCATGGAAAGCCAATCAAAATGCAAATCTGGATAATATTATCATGCTGTCATAAGAATGGTAACAAGGACACATACATGTTAGTAAGTTTCCAGCCAAAACCTTCCTAACCAGAAAATTCATCTCATAACTTCATCTCATAGTGACAGCTAAGGGCGTCAAGGAAGTGTTTTAATAACGAGGAAAGGATAAGGAAAAAAAAACAAAATGTCCATGTAGATGCACCCTAGAGAAACCAAGTGTGTGAGTGAGATGAGAAAAATCATCTCTTAACATCTCACAGTGACAACTAGGGGTTCCAGGCAAAGTGTTCTCATAACCAGGAAAGGATAAGGAAGAAACAAATCGTCCAAGTAGATAAACCCTATAGAAACCAAGTGTGTGAGTGAGATGAGAATATCCACTGAGTAATGCAACAGAGATGAATAGAAGCCATGGACATTCAACAGAAAAATGTTATTATATGTGAGAAAGGCAGAATATATATGGGACCATCCAGGGGTATATGGAAATGCAAAGAAGATTTAGTCAAAGCACTATTACAATGAAGGCTGTTTAGCAGAATTACTTGTCCAGATTATAGGCTAAATTAGCAACGACTGATTACTACATTCCTCACTTAGGACAACTGAATTCATAGTATACAATACAGCAGATGAATATGTTTTCACTTAACAGGAGGAAATAAATACCAAGATACTTACTTAATAACATCTTTTTCACATAGCTAGCTCTGCGAGCAGCTTCCAGCTGTCGCTCAAAAGACCTTGATTGAGTAGTCCTCATACCACCTGGTTGTTTTGTAGCTTGCGGAGACTTTTGAGTAGCTTTCAAATTTTTCTTTTGAGCACCCAATTTTCTGAAGAATGTGCCTTCAGGCCAGAGAATCTAATGAGAAGATGATAAGGGTCAGAAGAGATCTTCTCAGAACAGGAAACACAGAGGAGCAGAATCAAAATATTGAACAAAAGTTGAGTTATATGGAAAACAAACAATTGCTCGCTGATATTACCTACGGATAGACTACTCACTATGCGGGATTATCGATCCCATTATTAAGAAAAAATATGTTATCAATAGTGCAAAAGCTATAATCTCCAGTTCATCATTTAATTCCACTAGAAAGGGGTTGCAAGCTCAAGTTGTACATACGGAATACAAATACGAAATATTAGAGTCTTGACAAGTAGAAGCTATGCAACATCAGGACACAAGCATCATATTAAAATAATGAAACTTACATCCTGGACCGCTCGAATCCCTTGTGCAACAACATCGTCTCTACGGAGCCTGCGGATTTTCCTCAAGAGCCAGTCATCAATTGCATCTTCCATGACGAACTGCAATATTTGTTTTGATATCCACAATACCTGTCTCCTACGATCAGAGAAGATACATATGCCTGGCTTAAGGCTTGGATGATCGGATTTATGACAACATGTTCTTATTAGTAAAAGTCAGTGGATACATTGACTGATTGCATAAATTCAATAAACATAAATTCAAGAGTACTCATTCAAGATCTACCAGCTATAAGCGCTTCAATTACTTCAGTGTATCACTTTGTTCTTTGTAATGAAGTCCTTTCCTTCTTCTCATTCTATTTTACCCTTTACCATTATATCTTTTTTGAGTGAGTGAGTGTGTGTGTATGGTGTGTGATTTCCACAAGAAATAAAATAGATAAGCTGAGAGCCTGTAGATGCAGGTTCTGAAGTCAATGTGCTAAAATTAGCATAATTCAGGAATGAGTCACAAATTCCACAGCCATTTTAAATATCTGAATCTCACAGATCTTGCAAGTGTGATCGAATATTCACTTCAACCTAAAAAGTTTACATAACTAGTCATTTCAATGATCGAAATCATTACAAACTAAATATAGTTATATATGATAGCAAAATTTTGATAAGAACAATTTGATATCTTAATGCTAAAGCAGGTTGAAAAAGCCAATGTATGCAAACGAAATATCACCTCAGCCAGCCCCTTTGTTTGAGTTGAAATACATTATCAACTAACTCCAGAACTGGAACACTTAATTTTGGTGGAATCCACTGCAAGGAACATTTAATGTCAATCAGAGAATGCATAACCAAGACCGTGAAACAGTGATATTGATTGCATAACAGACACATACGCAACAATTGCCTTAGTTTCTTCTTTCTCTGTCTCCCATTTACAGTAGTAAATAAAGAGTTACAGGATACTGAGACTTGAGATGGTGGTGCATTTAAGATATTTTATGCAAATGAACATTTTAGTAATATCAGTTTTAATATGGTCTTGAAAACTAAAACAGAATCAACATTGTCAAGATTATGGGGAGAAGGGTGCACTAACAATCTACAAAAGAAGGAAATGAGAAGTACCTCTGTGGGCACCCCAGTAAGAGCATCTTGACGAATGTATGTTGTGGCTAGATTAGACTCGAGATATCTGTCAGAGTTTGATGTGGATTTCAACCACAAACTTTGTTGAATTTCATCTGAGTGGAAGTTCATGTCATATGTATCATGTTTAACAACCTTCTGTGGTAACCCCTTTGAGGTTGACTCACGGTCTGAATTCCACCCTCTAGATTGGCTTGCAGCTTCTACATCCTGATCCCAAAGGTTTAGATCTTTATCACCTGCATCGTTGTCTGAGAAACTGTCGGCTGACTCTGACATACTAGGTCTTCTGATGGCCAATTTATTTATATCGTCCACATTCCAGGCCAAATTTTTGCTTGTAACAAAAGAACCTTGCTGAACTGAAGATGAAGGTGAGCGAGAAACTTTTGACATAAGGCCATCAGAAACCCCTTTGGATTGATATAATATATCATCAACAGCATCATCCATGTTAACTGTTTTTAGTACAGACTAGGGAATTATAGAATATTGCTTATAAATTGAAAGTCAAGTGTTTAAAAGACAAAATACTACTAACAAGAATGATGTTATCCCCCATGATAATGTGAATTGACAAATTATTCACTCTTAAAGAAAATTAAGCATCTAGTTTTTTGGCAAAACTCCATCAAAATCCAAACCTAGTACAGGATTAATTGATTATCAGGGTTAGATTATATTTATAGTTAACTTAGTTGATAAAGAAACTCTTTAGCCAATTTACAACGGCCAAGGGATGACAGTGATGCACAAGCTATTATTGTTATGGATTCTAATGAAGCATGGATGCTCACAGATAGACTAATGGGACTTTCATAGACAGCTGAAGACATGAAAAAGATCTAACAAGAGAGGGTACATACCTGTCAGAGGCTTCATCACAGATGAAGATTCCTCAAAGGAGTAATTCTTCATTGATGAAAAACTAGAGTTAGTTAACAAACTATACTCAATGTATATGCTTATAACAGACAAATAAATGCATACATTAGAGGAAGCACAAAGAAAATCCCACACTTCATGTTGCTCTGCTACATTAGCAATTGATAAGAGATCCTGTTAAAGACAGAACATCAGGGCTGTAGGCATGAAAATTGATTATGTAGCAGAAGGAGTATGATAATCATACTTGAAGATACTTGTCTAGCTGAATGCAGCGGTGGCGAACATCATCTGTACTTGAAGAGAATATCCCTTTTGGAGGCAGATGTAATGTATAATTGGGAATATCCTTAAGATGCCTATGCAATCTCACAAAGTTTCGATACCTGTACATTACATCCCAGCAAAGAGATTAACTATGGAGCTATAAGTGATCAAATCTGAGTACATTACATCCCAGGTCATGAAGCCAATGCAGTTGCAAGCAGGGATCTAAATCTCATTGGGTACCATATCAGGTGATGGCCTAGCTGTTAGTGTTTTTTAATTCAACTTTTTTAACACTGTCAGAATCCAAATTGCATCATCAAGAATAACAAGGAAGACAAAAAACACCCGCATTTTTCCTTTTTATGAATAGAAGAATAAAGAATCTGACTAGGACAGAAAGCCGTCTGGCTAAGTAGTTCATAATTGCAAGACGAAGCAGCAATATGTTGTCAACATAGTGACATGACCTACCTCCTTTTCACAAACCAAGTGATGCCGTCAGCATCTGTAACAGCGATCAAGTAAACTGCAAAAGATTTCGAACCAAGTTTCTGAAAGTATGCTCCATTTACCTGCAGCCTCAAAGATCTCTCATCATCTATGGTATAGCTTATCACTAGGCAACAGTAAATAAAGGTAGTCTGGAAATGCTCTGACAAGTTCAAGCCTTGATCAAGAAACAGATAATGTATCATATGAATCCTGTAAAGCTACTTTTTCTTGAATAATTATTGGAGTACTTATTAGTCTTGTTCAATGTATACAAGTTCAAATTCGGTAAATATGTGCACCACAGAAAGAAATCTCTGCCATACCTGACATCTAAGCTTTGAAGCATGCAGTCCTTCACAACGTAATACAATGTCCATTTTGCTCATCAGGTTATGTACATTAACTTTTTTACCATCTGCACTGTAGAACTCATCAATGATAGGTGTGCTGCCTTCACTTGTATACATGTCTTCCAGGTTTGACTGAACTGTAAAGGCAGGGGTGCTGTTTGGCATTATGATCTCATTTCTGTTTTCCACTTCATGCACAGAAGGTGTTCCTTTTGGAACCACTTCCATATTATGCTCTTGGGAATGGCTTAAAGCATCAATATTCAAACCAGTGGAGTAAGATTCCTGCATGGGCTTCTGTTTGGGTGGTAGCTGCATTGAAACATTTTCTTCTATTTGAGGATAATTTCCAGGCTTCTGTTTGGGTACTTCAGTCACCAACTCATATGGGCCACTTAAGTAGTCCGGAACTCCTAGAGCAGCTTTTTTCTGGATTTTATTTTTGTAGTTAATTCCACTAGTCAGCATGTTTTCAAGAGTTTCAGGCATAAGAACATCTGCTCCTCTCTGAGTTGCAGCTTCAAATGGTTTAGCCCACTCACCATGTCGCATATGAGTTATTTCATCCTCAGTCGTGCTAGATAAAGAATCGTCTGAGTTACCTGTCTCTAGTACCTTGTCATGATCCAGTCAAGCCAACGATAAACTAGTCTCTTCATTGTTCAAAGACGGTATTTTTCTCAAATTTGATTCACTGCTTTGACCAAGTTCACTCGAAACTTGGTGTTCAGGGTTATGACCCCCCATGTTAGACGACTGATCGCTGGAGGACTCCCTTGACTCCTTCTTGTTGTACGCAAGGACAATATATTCAATTAACTCATTAATATACCTGAGAGGGGGGGGGGGGGTGTGAAATCATAAGATTCCAATGGGGAGTAGCATAAACCTTGTTGTACACAAGTAAGTAGCAATTAAAAACCTACGTAAATGGATCATAGCATGAATTAGAATGGCAACCATTATAACCAAACAGGAGCTCTCCAAAACAAAAGTTACAATAACATCTAATATAAGGAATAAACCCATACAGCCAAATCAATGTTTTAGGATTACCTACAATTTTTAACTAGTCTTAACAAACTGATAGAATTGAATTATACGCTAGCTTTCTTGAGTAAGTTATTCATTACAATTTACAATTGTTGGCCACTCACAGTGTATCGATACATTTGTCAAATAGTACACAACTAGATTCAAAGTCTCCATGCTCCATGACATTATTTGCTTCCTAATCCTTCAGGTAGACATATTTATTTATTTCAAAATAAATGTATCACAGCTCTCTAGTTATTGCCAACATGCTATATCAGGCAAAATATGCTTTTGCATAATTTTAATGTTAACATAACATCACTTTCTGCATAACATCGTGTGATGGACCGATCCAGACTAAATATTCTTTGCATGGATAAGAAGCATAAACCAACTCTGTTCTTAGTAAAACGAACATAGAGAAATAGCATCTTACGAGGGACTTGCGAAATTCATAAGGGGTTGCACCACCAAACAAGTTATTTCTGCATAACATCGTGTGATGGGCCGATCCAAACCATCTGAGACTAAAAATTCTTTACATGGATAGGTAGCATAAACCAACTCTATTCTAAGTAAAAAAGAACATGGAGAAATAGCATCTTACAAGGGACTTGCGAAATTCATAAGGGGTTGCACCACCAAACAAGTTAAGAGTTCGCGAGTTATGCAGCGGACTAGAGGGCATTGAGCTTCCCTTGATCTCAGCACAACCACCAAAACTCCAGACATCAGCCGCTGAAGAACCTAAAATAGATATCATAAAATATTAACCAAGAAACAAGGAAAAAATAGTAAAGCAAGTAATCCTTCTGAATTAGAACACTTTCACACCTTGTATTCACTCTCTGGTGATATCAAAGCAGGATGAAGCTCCTTAGAGGCCAGGAGATGGTGTTTCAATCTTTCATCCCTTTCCTCAGAAGACAATGTTCCCATAACATCCGCACCAATAGTGTCCTGGTTCCTTCTGAAGAGATCAAGGTGCTCGCCTATCAGGTTTGCTACATCCCTGGAGGATCGCAGAAAGAAAGGTCACTTGCTCATCATCAATATTATTCAGCTTACACCATTCAAACTACACATATACAAGACTGACAATACCTTGTCAACAGGTCAACAAGGTTTGATTCTTTGATTCTAGCAGATACTTCTCCAAGAAAATCCATGGTTATAGCATGCATTAGTTCTGGCGCCTCTCTGTCAGGGGTAATTCCAGAATACCATAAATCTGTGACGAAATCATGTAAAAGTTTGTTGACAAAATCCTCAATAGCAGCTTCCACAAGAGGCGAATCTATTTTTCTTTTCCACTTTTTGGGGGGTGCCGGAGTAGTCAGCCGAGAATCATTTACTGATAGCTGCTTATTTTGTAAATGTGATAAGTACGATGCTGTCCTGTTATTCCGAACCTTCCATCGGAATTCCACCTCATTTAACAGAAGTCTCAGTCCAGAGATCAAGAGTATGGCTATGGGAATATTCATTAGCATTGATTTACTACTATCTGCAAGTAACATTACACGCAGCTCACTTAGTTACAGGAAAACAAAAGAGCGTAGAACACGCATTGAGTTATCTTACAAGCATATCATAAAACATGATCAAATGAATCAAAACTCAATCGCTCAATGGAAAACCGATGCAAGATGATGAAATTAAAGAAAAGTGGAAAGGAATTCAAGTACTTACGCGTCAAGAAGTAAGACACTGCGAATATGCAGAGAGTCCACCACACAGCTCGAAGCTTAGCTTCTTCAATAAGATGCTGTATACTCTCCATCGCTTTACTCATGATTTGCAAACCCTAAAATCTCCCGTTCTCTCAACTACAAGTGAATTTAATGGCTGAGAAACTACTGAATGATCTAAACACAGCGTCAGAATCCAAAAGTAATCTTTCTGAAATGCACAAACGATTCCGCCAGTTTTTCTTTGAATTTCGGATGACAAGAAAACAAAATTGAAGCATTTCCTGAATCCAAACTGCGAGTAACTATGAGTCGGATGATTTCTCCTAGCTTCTCTCTCTTTCTTGTTCTAGTCTTGGCTGCCAGTTTGTGGGGAGCATGAATGAGAGGGAGAAAAAGGAAAATCCTGGGGACTGTTATAACCGTCGGGACTGAATTGACGATTTTACCCTTGCCATTGAAAGGATTAATAAGGTAGTTAGCCTGTTAACTAGCAATTAGTAGTCACTTAGCTCCAGATTGAGCCACGTATGCTGTTAATCCAAGGGGTCAAAATTCCCATTTGATATAGTATAATGATCTTCTAATATTCACAGTCATAAACTTCGTCTTGAACATTTTCAGTGGCTTGTTTTCTAGTTTGTATACATTTCATGGACGAATCGATGCAGTGATCCGTAAAATTGAAGGTATTTCTGAATTCCATCTCTCAAATCTGTTTTCTCATCTCCAAATGGGGGTTCCAAACTGATTTGAGAAATGGGGTTCAGTTACATCTTTCAATCGGAGCCAAATCGATTTAAGAGATGGAGCTCAGCTAAATCTTCGCTTCAATTGAGCAATCAGAAGGTGATGGAGGTGCTTACATTTTCATCCAGATTAAGTTTGGCTATTTTTCGAACGAGGAAGCGGAGCTAATTCGTGTGTGGTCTGATTAAATAGGTAATCATCTGCGTTTTCTTCTCGTTCATTATTTCAATTTAGTGCTGAGAGACGTTGAAATGCTGATTTGGCCCATGATTATGTGAGATGTGGAAATTTTTGTTTTATACCGCAATTATCTTTTTTTTTTTTTTTTTATATGTAGTATTCAATGCAGACACACAATTTCCCGTTCCATCTCTATGTAGATGCTATACTAGGTGAAATTTTGTGTATTGAGCATTTTCTGTACATTTAGGAGAAAGTTTGCATATTTTTGAATTAGAAATACATCAAGACGGCACCTTGGCTGGCTTCTGGCAAATTTAATGTCAGTGACTGAATGTTCAATCATAAATTCTGTTGCCCAGTTGTTAAGGTCACTTGTTCTTTATAATTTGCTCAACAATATAACACTAGTCATTCATTGAAAAATCTTCTGGTGTGATTATTAGTACTTTGTTAGCAATTAGCATGAATGCCATCACAATTTAAGTACTATCTTTTTCTTCATTTCCCCTTTCAGTAATTGCAAAGAAACTCAAGAGTCAAGATCACAAAGGAGCAACTCCTGCATCTGTAAGATTGTTAAATGAGGATTTTGCAAAAGGTAACTGCCCCTTTACAAACACATGATCAATCAAGTAATATTTCACTGTCGAATTTGCTAGGAAAGCCAACTGAAAATACCAATCATATATACTAAACAACTCACTTTACATGTAACTTAAATGGCTTTGGATAGATGAAAACACTTCTCATTGAGCTTGAGGTCATTTCTTGTCATCCCATGAAGAATGAACATCTACTTTCCAATCTTGAGTAGCCTTCATCATCTGCTCTGCACATGAAG